>NW_011888914.1:4599621-4631935 GCF_000151845.1 Pteropus vampyrus
TTGTTGTTGTTGTTGTTGTTGTTGTTATTGAGTTGTATGAGTTCTTCATATATTTTGGATATTAGACCCTTATCGGAGGCGTTGCTCGCAAATATATTTGAAAAGAAGTGCATATCATAAGTGCATATAGAGCACGGACTCCTGGAAGGAATTAGGAAAACTCTGGATGGGAAAGAGGGAGTCAGAAAAGGTGTCAGTGTGAGTGGCATTTTCCAGGGGTGTCCTCAGTAGGGAGAGAAAAGGAATGATAGAATCCTAGTGACCAAAGGGGGCCTGTGAGAACATCTACCCCAATTTTCCACTTTCAGATGAGAACTCTGAGGCCCTGGATTGGGATGCTGACCTGCTAGAGCATACACATTCCTATTAATACAGAATAGGGCCTGGGCTTGGGGACCAGTCAGGAAATAATACCACCTGAATATATGTTTGTGAAATTGAAGTAAATGATGGGTGGCCCTCTGACTATTTCTGCATAAATTCAGATATCGAAAGGCTTTTAAATACTTAAGAAAGGATTTCCTCACTTAGTTTAAGGCTGATTGAATTACCGATTGAATTCCTTTCTAATAACCAGATTTTTTATCTTCAAACTCAGTTAAACCCAAAAGGTCATCTAAGTGCCTTAGGATGTCGTGCCCTCCTTGTCAAGGGGCCCAAACAGGTTTGGGAAAATCTGAGGGACACTCACTTGTGGTCTGTTCTGACAAGGTTGGTCGCTGGGCCATGGCAGAAGGGAACTAATGACCACTGTGCATCTTCTGGGGACCAAACAACTCTGGATACCTTATGTTTGTGACCTCATTTCAGATGGACAATGATGAGGCAAGGTGGCCCTTATGAATCCCTCATTCGAGGCTCCGAGGAGTGGAGTGAGTTTCACAAAGGACCCAGTTGGTGATTGGCAGAGTTGGGACTGCAAATCAGGTCTGCTGGGCCTCAGAGCCCAGGATTATTTCTTAGCTGACATGCCTCTTTCTACCCAGGCCATGTGGTTTCCAAATGATTCCTCAAAAGATGCCAGATTTATGAGCAAAAATGGATTGACTATAACATGTTGCCACTATGGAAAAAACAACCCCAAGAACATATGTTAATGACAGTGCTTCTGCAGGTTTATATCTGTACTTAACACCTATAGTTGCTAACATTTATAGGACACTTACTTTATGCAAGGCACTGATTTCATCTTATTAATTATCCCTATTTTGTACATGGGTAAGTGACTTACCCAAAGTCTCAGGTAAAGACAAATCAATCAACTCCAGAATTCAAATTTAATAACTACATTCCTGACCACTGTTCCTCACTGCCTCTCTGTAAAGAAAAAAAATCTGTGGGTCCTGTTATCTAAAAAAATGCCACCATGAGGCAGCCAAGCCACAGTACCTTGTGGGTTTTTCTCATTCTAATTTCTAGGTCTTGTTTCAGTCACCTCTGTAGGTGGTAAAAGCCTGATGCACTAGTATGAATAAAACAGGTCCCCCGGGCCCTAAGCAATCTTGAGGGTTGCGACGAACTCTAGGTAAATGAGGGTAGCTTGAGCATTTTGATATAGAACATATGAAATCTGTTGGGTTTATAATCAGAAGAGAGAGAGCACAGGCTTTAGTCCCAATACCCTTCTCTTGACAATGTGCCTTCATCAACTCTTAATGAAAAGGGTACAGATGCTGGAGTTCAAGCCCTGGCTCCAACCCTGGCCAGCCAAATGACCTGAGCCAGGTAATGTCATCTTTCTGAGCCTTGGTCTCCTCATATGCACAGACTGCATACAACAGTACCTACCAGAGGGTTGGGAGAAGGTACTTCATGTGAAGTACCTGGCACCCAGTAAAGGATCAAATACATGTTTCCTAAAAAATAAAATGAGAGCATGGTTTCAGGGTTGTCAGAGACTCCTCGATCACCAGACTGTAATCATCCCCCACAATGCTGCCTCCAGATATTACACTGGCACTGCATCCCCATGTGTAAGCCAGGGCAGGTGGCTTTTTCTGTCACCTCAGCAGAGAACATTGGAGATCAGAGAAATAAACCCTGGAAAATTGACTGAGAGCTGACTTTCTCCAGCACTGGTTCTGCCAAGTTCGTGCTTCCCCCAGAACTCTTGTTTCTGAGGAGAAAACTCATTTCTCAACCCTCAGTCAGGTAGCCTGTGGAGGGAGGGAGATGTTGGGAGCAAAAAAAGCAACAGCTCTGGTCTCAGGGTTGATGGCTTCAAATCCCGCAGGGGTTCAACTGCCTTCAGATTTATATGTCTATAACAGTGGAAAACTGCCTTTTGGCTGAGTCCAGCTCTGCCTCGGGGCCCAGAGGCCTCCTGGCTAATGCTGTTCGTGAACCTCTTTATCTCTCTAATGCCATGTTCCCTAAATCTGTGATATTAAAATGATGAGATAGGGTGGAGGAGTGTGATTCATGCCCGGGTTACACTGACAATGAAATTCATCGAAATCAAATTTCTCCCAGGCATGCCAACAACAACTCGGCTGGTGCCTGCCTCAGCTCTAAGGCTGGGTTTGTTTGGTTTCTACAATGATTTTTCTTTTTAATGTCATTATTTTTATTATTTTCGCCTAATGTTTTTATAATGTGCTTACTGTGAAGGTTGCTCCATGCCTGCCAGCTCTCTGGGGATGGTGGGGTGGGGTGAGACGGGTGGCAGGCTTGTTAACCCCAAAAGCTATTATTTTGTACATTCCTCCAACTACTGGAAGGAAACAGAGTCCTTACCTTCTCCCCTTTCTGAGCCCTGTCTTGACAAGGAGCCAAACACTAAACAAAGAATCACAGACTTATTCAACCCTAACAGAGAAAAATCCCAATATTAATTAATGAATCCAGCCAACCCTGCCTTTTGTCCACCCACTTTCCATTCTCCCAGTGAAATATCTCTGGTTACTTCGATCATTCTTTGAGTTCCATCTACCACCATCCCACCCTGAAAAGTAATTCCCTCCTCTATTTGCCAATATTCTTGTTAAAATGTGACACTGAGAAAGGCGGAATAAATGATAGTACATCTATATTATGAAATATTACACATTATTTTTTTAAATATTTTAGATCTATACATATTAACCCAGAGGGGTGTCATGATGTATCCCTGAGTGAAAAAAAAAAAAAAGAATAATTGGTTTTGCAAGACTATTTAATAAAAAGCAAACAATTCCAATGAAAATCTTATATTCACATGTATTTGTTTTGATATGTTTGTGTCAGTGTGAATAACAGCGTCGAAGGATGCACCTCAGGCTGTTAGCATGGGGTACCAGGCTTAGAGGATGTTGGAAGAAGGAATATTGGTTTTTTAAATACACCTAATAATATTTTATTAGTTCAGTTAACCCTCGTTACTCTGATAATTTTTGAAGAGGAAGTTGATAAAAGAATTTTTAGTCAATCAATAATTGACATATATTTTGATTTTTATTTTAAACATGACAGACACCCAGAGTCCTGCAGGTGTGGTTGGGATGGACATTCACTGTGCCTCTGGTCATACAGCCTAATTCGCATCACTTTTGCGGTTAACTCATATTGAAGCTAAACGCCCTTAGTTATTTTGTTAGAACTGCTACAAAGATAGATTTCTTCCTTCCGTCCCATAAACTTTTAAAGCAGATTTTTTTTTAACTCCAAGTGTAAGACCTTAAGTTTCTTCTTATTAAATTTTTCATGTTGGTTTTGGCCTTTTGTTCCAATTGTCAAGATCTTTTAAAAATCTGATCTTCTCATCTAGCCTTGTTAGTCATCCTGCCCAGCTTCGTGCCAATCGTAAATTTGATCAGGCCTTTTATGTCTTGATTCAAGTCGCCTGATAAAAATGTTCAACAGGACAGAGCCAAGGACATGGTCTTGTACTTGGTCTATTTTAGATGAATAAATATAAATTTTTTTATTCATCTTTCAACGAGTGCCTTTCCTTGTGTGCAGAGCTCCTAATAAGCAAAGAGGTTTGTATTGGGCAAATCAATAACCATCACCATTATCTGACTTAGTGATGATAATAATAAATACTAATCACAGTCCAACTTGAGCCAATCTAGAAATATAACAGTGTTAGTCAGAATGATGGGAAAAATGGCTCTGTCCACATCTGCTCTGAGGCATCCTGATGGGAGTAGGAGGTGGGCTGGGGGTGTGGAGTGAGCAAACCGTAGGGATAGGGGTGAGGGAAGAGGCAGCAGGCAGGTAAAGGCAGACGGGGGGAGGGCTTCAGGGACTAGGCTCTCAAATCAATCTCTGATTGTGTGGTTAATGTGCAAGCAGCACACAACAGCTGCTGATGGCTCCCATCTGTGACAGTACAACTGTATGACAAATACTTCCTATCATACTTACAGAGCCGTATCTTCTGCTTTTTGGTTAATGGACCTTTGATGCGCCTCTTGAAATCGCTTCTTCACAGAATTTACAAGTCTTTATCACAAATGCGTGGTAATGTTTTTCTTCTTTCTATGGCTGTTTCCTCAGTGCTGTAACTGAGCAAGTGGCCTATACTGCCCTTTTCCTCCCCGCTAATACTCCTCCACAGCCTTCCAGAAGCTGCCACACCCCTGACTTATTCATCTCCTTATACAAAAGAACAAACACTCACCTAAGTGCTGGAAGGTGCAAATGAAAGCACAGTTCTCCCTGAGGGTTTGTAGTAATGTTCAGCCCTCTTTGTGCCTCAGTTTGAAGCAATGTTTAGCACTCTTTGTGCCTCAGTTTCACCAACTAAAAAAGAAATATCATGACTGAAGCATTTTTCTAAGACCAAATGAGACAATGTTACAAAGAGGTAGATGGTAAATAAATATTAGTTGCAACTGAGTCTGTAACCTGCAGAAGACACAGGCGTGACTTACTCCAGACTTCTGGATTTGTCTATTTGCAAACATAGATAGAGCTAGCAAGTGGATTCTGCATCTCTCAGTGTTTCATCATTACGCTTCTTAGCCTCCTGAAAATATGTTGTGAACTTTGTGCGAGATTCTCACAGGTGCATGAATTCCTTCATTCACTCAACATTTTCTGTCAACTCTATGCAAACATTAGACCAGGCCCATGGCATACAAGGATGATTGAGGCAAGATCTTGGCACTCAGGTGACTCACAGTCTAGTTCCCATGACCCACAGTAAGCAATACTCCTAGATCCAGTACACACACACACACACACACACACACACACACACACACACACACACGGCAGCAGCAGCAGCAAAGTCCACATACCAGACCCTTACTGAATGTAATCTACTTAATATTTTCTGTTCTATTGCATTTAAAAAATTGATTTCACCATCTACTAGTGCTATGCTGATATGGTTTTAAGAATTCCTCTTCATGGTTGGATAGATGTGATAAGTTCTGTTATCGAGATCACTGGACTGCTATGAGGATGCCGGACAAGAAGCTCCCAGGGCTGCCTCGGGGAGTCAGAGAACCTAAAACTTAAGCTCAAAGGATACTCAGGTATGCACAGGGAATCTGGCATTCCTGGAAGAGCAAACAGCATGGGCAAATGCATGGAGACATGAAATGATGAGTGCTTAGGGGATTCAGAGAAGTTTTGAGTGAGCAGAACACAGGGTGCTTTGGGGAAAATGGGGGAAATATAAGGCTTTAGAGATAAATTTTAAAAATAAACAAAAGTTAAAGGACAAATGATTGAACACTCAGGGGAAAAGATTTTTACTGCCAAGAAGAAAACCCAATCCAGCACAGAGTCTAGGCTCCAGGAGATGAGATCTCAGGGGAAGAAGAAAGAGGGTATGTTTTTCAAAGCCAATAGACCATAAAATATTCATGCTTCGTATTCAAAAAGTAACATCTCTTGAGTATTGCTGATTGCTTAGCAGCATCTGGATGTGTCGATTCAGTAAGCACTGGGATGAGTGGAGGTGTTTTCTGCTATGTACTAGAGCACCCACCTCAGGATTGTGGCACCCAGAGGTCCTTTTAGCAGAATTCATATCTGTACCACAGACAGCAGATTCGGCAACCCAAACAAGTTTGTCATGAAGAGCTTTGTGGCCTGCTAAATAGTTCGGGCATTAATCTGGCCAAGGAGGCCATTGGAAGGTTTACAACAAAAGAGAACTTAAAAATCTGGAGAGGCATCAATATTGTTGTAGAGTAGCTGATGGGTTGGAAGAATTGATTGACCAGAGGAAGGCCAACCAGAGAAGCACCTAACATCAATAGTTTATGAAATAGTAATGGAAACATGAAAGAATACAGGGCTGGTGAAGATGAAAAGGAGTGGATGAATTAGAAAATATAAGGTTGAGAACTCAGTATCACCCAGGGACTGATTTGATGTAGGAGGTGAGAGAGGGAAAATACCAGGATGATGCATTATGTTATGAAATTAGATGCCTGGGAGGGTTGTGGTCTCCCAAAGAGCCTATTTAGGGTAGTTTGAGAAGCAACAAGAGGAACAGGACAGTACAAAGACACTGCCAGGGGACCCAGATCAGTGTCCTATGAGTTACCATAACCGGAGAAAGAACAACTGCCCACATACTCAAATATTGGAGAGCTATCCTCTTTTCCTGGACTGCCTACGGAACCAGTAATGGTCCAAACCAGGGGGAAGTGGGGACCTCTGCCTGCTGGTGTGTATGGAATGAAGCTGTCTCTGCTATCTAAATAGCAGCTGCTTTTCCTGTGGACACTGGATGCAGTGGGGATTCTTGGTGCTGCCATGCAATTCCTCCCTCTCGTTGGACATAGAGCTAGATGAATAGGACAACGTTGAAGAGAAGCAGAAGGAAGCATTTGTCAGCTCTGCTTCCAGAAACACTCACTGTGATCATTGTAATGTGATTATGCAAGGGAACAATGCCGTTTGGAGAAACATATGAAGACTTTAGTATTAGTATTATGTCAGTCTCTGTCTAGATTCACAGGAGAGACCCAGATGGGCAGTATCTAGAGACAGTTTTAGCTTCTCCCCAGACCCAAGATTTGAAAGATGACATATATAGTGGACTGAATTGTGTTTCCCAAAAAGATACAGCCAAGTCCTAACCCCAGTACCTGTGACTGAAACCTTATTTGGAAAGGGGATCTTTGCAAGATGTAATTAGGTTAAAGATAGATGAGATCATCTTGGATTTAGAGGGAGCCCTAAATCCAATGACTAATGTCCTTATAAGAGAAAAGAAAGGGAGATTTGAGACACACAGACACAGAGAGAAAATAGCCATGAGAAGATAGAGTCAGAGATTGGAGTGATACATCTACAAGCCAATAGTTACTGGCAGCCACCAGATGCTAACAGAGAGGCATGGCACAGATTCTGCCTCTGAGCCTCAGGAGGGAACCAACCCTGCCTACATGTTAATTTTGGACTTCTTGCCTCCAGAATTGTAAAGGAATAAATTTCTGTCTTTTAAGCCACTACACTGGTGGTGATTTGTTATAGCAGTCCTAGGAAACTGAGACAACGTCCCATTTAATGCTTTCAGGACACTTGGGCAAAGGCCACCTTGTGACCATCTCAGAAGTGATTATTACTCTGGGAGCTTGCCTCTTCTGTCCAGTTCATTACCTCTGGCATAGACACATCTCTTCAACCCAGGTCTCTATTTTCTACCTTTTCTTTGTTCTTTTTCCATAGCAGCAGATTTTCTTCCCAACTCAGATGTTATTCTGAGTTTAGGGTAACAGCCAATTAAGCAGGTCTTTATTGAAGCCCTCCGGTATATCAGATGCAAAAGTGCTCTGCAGATCCCAAATGTTACAAAGAGCAAAGAAAGCACGATTTTCTTAAGCATTTGGTAAGAAATTGGGAGTCTTCCCAGCCTGCATTCCTTCATTTCTATCATCGCCATTGGCTCCTGAAGAGGTAAAATGCACATTGTCAATCTAAACTTTCTCCTGCTTGATCTGCAATTCAGTTGCCACCCCAATTTTCCCTTCTTTGGAAAGATCTCCTGGGAAGAAGATCAAAGCCTTTTCTGTTGTATGCCTTTAATTTGCACTATCAACATTCCAGTTCTTTCCCAGGCAAAACTTTTTAGGTTTCAAGAAACATCAAAAATAGCTTCTCCTCAAGAAAAGGTTGGAGACTTCAGCTCCATTTTAAGACTCGGCCTGATCCCATAGATCAAGGAGGTTGCCATGACCTTAAGAAGTTATGATATTCTCATTTCCACTTGAAAACCTAATACTACAGGAAGAACAAATATTTCCCCAGATTGCCCAAGTTCATTAACTGACCCTGATAGTGTGATATTGAAGTTGTAAATTTTGGTCAGCACTAGAATTAAAATGTATCTTCCTTCCTGGAAATTTGCAAAAATGAATGAAAAGACTTAGCCAACTCCCTATGTAGCCTTGGCCTGGTCATTTAACCCCTGCTTAGCCCAGTTTGCTTATTTATGCATTAAATGGGGAACGTGAAGAGACATCTTATGAATGAATTAATTAATGATTGAAAGGGTCTTTAAAAGTGCTATGCAAATGATAAACATTATTGTAAGGCCCACGGGAATCTGAGACAAAGCAGGGAGCCAAACTCCAAATTAAGGATTATAACCGAGAAGAAAATGTAAGCACTTAGGAATGTGAAGGAACTATTAATATTGGTTACTATGATGTATTCATTTTTTTAAATCCAGATCTAGAGGTGAGAAACTGTTAAAATGTGGATTCGGTTTTCAAACCCATGTGAGCCCAGATGCTCTCTAAGTGGTTACACTTCAGCAAACGCCTGCACATTAAAACAAAATCAAAAGATCGAAGCAAACTGGAACTGGAGAAGAAGCAGGTGCATAAAACAAATGCTGTCAGCATATGTGTGAGCACAAACAATTAATTGTGCCCACATAAGTCACATGATTGGCATTTGCAGATGTCCATTTATATATAGTTCAAATACTGCAAAAATAAAACCTCTTGAACCCACCTAATTTTAATATTATACTCATTAGAGAGATAAAACCTCTCTCAAACCCCTAGCCTGTGGAAGCCCTCCAGGCAAAGCAGCTTAGTTTTCTGTCCTTTATCCTTCAATAAATGGACCCCTGGCTTTATGGGGGCCTGGGGCAGCCACTGATCCTTATAATTATAAACAAAATGTGGCATTAATTCATCTCTTTAAAAAAATTAATTCAAATTAAGTTATCAAGATGTGACTGTAATGTCTTCTAAAGGAATAAAAAACTATTTTAACAACAACAACAAAAATCAAGAAACCACCCAAACAAGTTTTTCCTATTTAAACAACTTCTGGCTTCAGTAATTATAGAAGAATGGTTTTGCCTAATTGAAAAAGCAGTTTTTAATGCCCAGGCTTGACTTAACTTCTGTTTTTACGCCTGAATCGCTCTTACCAAAGGCAAGAGCAGGGTTTTCTAGACTGGCAGCTTCTCCTTTCCCAGTTGTTGTGATCTGTGGGTAAACAGCTGCAACTATGGAGCTCAGGACTAACATACTCAGTTTGGAGACCACAAAAGCAAGACACACAAGAAAATCCTTCCACTTGCCAAAATATTTTCTTTTTAAATGAGAACAAATGTTTGATCTTTATATTCCTGTGCCACTTTTGTTGCTGAAAATTCTGGTCCAGTTGAATCACCAATTATGGCCAAAGAGGCATTCAGGTTTGTCTAGGCAAATAGTGGTCCTCAAGGAATATTAACTACCTGAGCTAACACAGTCCTTGAAGGAGCTGCAGCTGCTTTTTCCACATCTATATCATTAATTACATGAGGAAAATGTTAAGTGCTCAAAGATTTAGTGAAACTCATTTTTAGGCATTCATTTTGAAAGAGAATTGTGATCATAATGGCAGCTGACCCAGGTAGTCTTTGGGCACAGTAATTCAGCTATCCATACTTGGCCTCCTTGAATCTTCTTATGTATCAAAGGTTAGTTTGTAGGATCCTGCATCCTAGATAGATGATAGATAGATAGATAGATAGATAGATAGATAGATAGATAGATAGATAGATGATAGATAGAGCTTTCTCTAATAAAAATGCCCTTTTACATTCTTTTCTAATCTGTTCGTGCTCCTGAAATGGCAAGAGAATGGGAATATAAGAATCTCCTGAAAGGTTAGATTAATTAAGAGAAATTTCAACAGAAAGAAAAGTTTTTAAATCTTGCACTAAATATAAATTGCCTTGTATTCCAAAAGAAAAATACTCAAGAAGTTAAAGCCTTCATAGTGGCCATCTCAGGAAGTCCTAGATCATATCTTCAAGAGCAACCTCCTTCTAACAATGTGTTCACCTCTGTGACCACTTTTTGGGATATTCAGTCTGGATTAATAACTAGGTGCCTCCAGGATCATAGATCACAATGGCCTTTGGCACTTCACTTTCCAAGGTGTGTGTTAGGGATTTCATAGTCAAGTCCTGCTACCAAACACAGCATGGGTGTGAGTTTCCCTGCTGTCTAAAGACACACCTATCTCTGTTGTCAGCATGTGAGGGAAACCAGCATTACTCTTCCAGAAGGAAATGTGAAAATGTATAAAAGGTAGCTGAATGATAGGCAGCATGAAACAGTAAACTGGAGGACATCTACATGTTTTGATTATTACATGGAAAACCAGATCTTTTTTAAAGTTACATAAGGAAAAAAAAAAAAAAACAGAGAAAGAGCAAGAAGATGATGTCAGGAGGTTTTCAGAAACTGTATGTTTTATATTTTTATTCATTAGCAGGTGAGGGCAGTGATAAATTGAACCCCACCATAAGACATGTCATCTGAGGTTCTAGAGGCTGACACTCTGATTTTCCTACATTCACCACATACTTCATTCATTAAAGTTAGAAGATACGGTTTTGTTCTTAAATGTGAATATTTACATTCTTTTACTGATTTATACAACCAGTGTCTACATCTTAAAATATATAAAATATAAATTAAGTATAAGCAACATAATCAGTATCACTGCTCCATCATTTACAAAACAATTTTGGAAGAAAAAGAAAAAAACCCAGTGTTTGAAAGTGTCCCCTACTAGTTTTGTAGTTCTAGTTTCATTTCTTCATCCTGGTCTTTGAATCCTAATCTTAAAGGGTTAGTGGGGGTTAAAGACCGCTCTACCTTGGGATATGTGCACACGCGCTTTAAGTTTTTATTAGGTACTCTTTTATTATCTTTATGCTTGAATCCCAGGTGGCTACACTCCATTTTTAATAGGCTGGAAATCCTGTCAAATGATGTTCGGTGGTTGCATTTAACTAGCAGGCCAGTTGCTGAGCCAAAAGGTCGGCCGCGGAGCTCACTAAGGAAGCTGGAGAGAAAGCAAACTGGCTCAGCCTCTCCATTTTAAATGAAGGCCCTTTCATTGGGCTGCTCATTCAGAATCAAAGGAATTTCAAAGCTCATTAGCCTCCATGGAAGAAGGGGACAAAGGGGAGAGGATGCATTTTTCTATTTGAAAACAGGAGAGCACAGTCTTACAGTGCATATTATACTTTTGTTTATGAATATGGAGTTTTATTAATAAAAATAAACAGGTCTCTCAGCCAGGAGACCAACAAAACCCGATAACATGATTCCTGATTTCGAGTCACACTGGAAATCATGCTCTATCCCATCATCTTTTTCTTTTACACATAGAACCGTATGGGGTCAGGAGGAGGCTCAGAGTTCAGGAGGTTCTCACAGGAATCCTGAACAACCCCAGTCATTCGTGTGCCAGCCACTAGAAAGGGGTAATACCTTTGGCATATATCTACGTGCTTGTGAGTATATGCTGAAATGCATCTCTCGCATCTGAAAAAGGATGCTCACTAACTTTGGGTCTACTTCCTCCCAGCACTGCGCTGCTAACAAGATGTCACTATCAGCTGTTTCCACACTGGTTGGGGAAGACCAAAATGTGGAAGATGTTGCAAATGTGGCCTTTACCACAAGCTAGGTAGGGGCTCAATAATGCTTGAGGTTGGCCAAGAGGTTTTGAAGGGAGTTGAATAACATAGAGGACCACAAACTCAGAAAGATCTTAGCAGGCATTACACAAATTGGCAGGGTCCCCACTAAGTCAATGTAGGCTTCAGAGTCTGGCAGTTTTGATGGCTTGCCTGAGAATCTCACTCCACTGTTGCTCTGTATAGCCCTCTAACACACACACACACACACACACGCACACACATACACACACACACACGCACACACACACACATCAATGCCACATAGACCATTTCCACATAAGATTATAGTTCATGCTCCACTAAAATTACATAACCATCTGGTTAATCCAGTTCTTGAACTTATTTCATGTTAGGGGTTTAATGTAGTGTTTGGGGTCCCAAACTAACACTCACCCATCCTCTTCTTCATTGCTTTGGTCACTAGAGTAGACATGCCAGAACAGACATCTGAACAAGAATCCAAGTATTGGCTTTATTAATAGACTAAGCAACCACTTAAATAGCCCCTTGCCTGAGGTTTAGGCTTCTTGGAAACTGCTGGATTGGAGAATGTGGTTTGACTTCATATCCCCTACTTCAAATTAGGACAGACAGACAAATGGGAAATGGGAGACCTATTAGCCCCCTAGTTGTAGGTAGAATAACTGGAATGCAGAGTGAAAATGCCTATCTTTTCCCCATCACCATCGTCAGCATAGGAAGACCCTGCTTTGGTATAGAAAGCAAGGGCAAGTGGCCCTTCTCATTGATCAGAAGACAGGCAATGAAAGGAGAAAAAGTGGAGCCCGCCCTTTTTTTTTTTTTTTTTTTGAGAGACATAGACATATATACATTTTCTTTTGAGGAAAACAAGTCCATCCTCTTGTAATTTGCCAAAAGGAATATCAAGCTTGACCATTTTAAGTGGTCATTCATTCACCCAACAGGAGGAGCAGGTTCGGGGGAGAGGTAGAGAAAATGTCAGAAAAAGTTGAGTCTAATGTGGCCCTTTTTGGGAAGAGAGAAGTTCTATCTTCCATTAAAACATTACAGAGGGGTCAATAAATATTTCCCTCCCCAAATCACTCTAAACATAGAAATAGAGAGTAGCCTTTGAGATAGTTTATCACACAACCCCAGGGTCACAGCTTAGTGAAATTTAGGAGGCCAGCAAAGAATAGCAGAGTATTTGGGGGGTTCCAACACAACTGTACATGCCAAAGAAATAAAAGATCTCCCCTTTGTAGGGCAGGCCACAAAACTCACGTAAGATTTAAGAAGAAAAAAATATGAGGAAAATAATGAATAATAGAATAATCAAGTTCAAATTGTGCGATACGAATTATAGTCATTGTTAGGTTCAGAGGAATGGTAGGATGCTATGGCATAGAAATAATCAGAGAAAATGCTTTAGAGTAATGTGGCCCTTGAGCCAGCCTGAGTAAGACATAGAAGGAACTCATTATAGACAAGGAAAAGTATGACAGTTAGGGCAGTACATGGTTAAAGAAGGCAAACTCAATACAGGACGGAAAGCTAACGTTAAGAGTAGTGAGAGAAAACATAGAGTTAAGACATAGTTGCTGGGGACCCCAAAAGCCAGGAAAATCATTGAGGTTGGATGTGATAAGTATTAAAGATTATGACAGGCTTTCTAGAACAAAGATAACTTCTGAAACAAATAATTCTATTAACAGAATGGCCAGTAGGCCGTGGATCAACATTTGAAGAAGAGATTCTAAGTTAGTTTCGTGGAGTCTCTGGGATTTAGAGTTCTTGGAACAAATTTTCTAATCCCATGAGGCATTTTATTATTCTTTTTCTTACGGCATACTTCAGGGACTGGAAACTTTTGTGGAGAGGGAGAGTAGGCTATTTCTCCATTCATCCTCTCCTCCCATGTGAACTTCCAGGGATGGGGTAGCATTTAAGAAGAAAAGGAGGGACACAAAACAGTCCTCCATTACAAGAAATGGGCCTCTCATCTTTCTCTCCGCTCCTCCTCAGAGAAGCTCCTTTAGTGTGAAGTGCCCAGTCTCCACTCATAGACCAGCATTGGGTACCCCTTGAGAACACCTGTTGAGCCCCAAGTTTTCTGAAGCAAAGTGATGACAAATGATCAAAAAGCAAGTAGTTGGACTGCTCCCCAAGCCCGTGTGAACTTTACTTTAACCCCAGCACCATCCATGCCCTAGGCTAGCTTGTCAAACACTACCTCCATCATCTCACCATGCTCAATTGGCTTTTTCCACTCTGAAAGACTTTTCCAACCAAATGAGTGCATTTTCCAGCCTTAATTATCTCCCAACATATTTTTTTTAACAATTTAATTGAAGTATTATTTGCATGCTATCAGCTTTACCTGTTTTAAATATAAACTTAAATTTAAAATTTACTGATTTCAGTAAATTTACTAAGTTAGACAACCATCACCACAATCCAGATTTAGAGCATTTTCAGTACCCCAGTAAGTTCCCTTATGCCTGTTTTCACCTAATACGTAAATGACATTGTTTGACAGGTAGCTGGGAATAAGACCAAGACACAGGGAAAGGGAGGGGGAAGAGTGAACCTTAGAGGGTGAAAGAACACCAGCTAGAAGTACAGATGGGAACACAGGAGAGGTCAAAGAAAGATTTCAGATAATCTCAGAAGACAACCTTGGAGTACATGCCAGAGGTGGCCAGTCCTTCATCCTAACTCCTCAATAAAAAGCCATGAGAATACGAAACCAAACAAACTCTTACCATAGGATCCAGCAGGCATGTTCCTTCGTATTTACCTAGAGGAGTTCAAAACTTAGGTCAACATAAAACCTAAGCACAAATATTTATGGCAACTTTATTCATAATTTCCCAAACTTGGAAGTGACCAAGATGTCTGCAGGTGAATGGATAATTAAACTGGTACATCCGGACAATGAAATATTATACAACACTAAAAAAAAAAAAAATCTGTCAAGCCACGAAAAGACATAAAGGAAACTTAAATGCATACTCCAAAGGGAAAGAAGCCAATCTGAAAAGGTTACATACTGTGTGATGTTGACTATATGACATTCTGGAAGAGACAAAACTGTGGAGGCAGTAAAATGATCAGTGGTTAGAGGTTTTGCGGGGGAAGTGTGAATAGGCAGAGCGCAAAAGATTTTTACGGCAGTGAAAATATTCTGCATGACACTATAAAGATAGACACATGTCATTATACATTTGTACAAACCCCAAGAATGTATAATACCAAGAGTGAACCCTAATGTAAACTATGGAGGCTGAGTGATTATGATGTGTCAATGTAGGTTCATCGACTGTGACAAATGTATCACGCTGGTGTGGGATGCTGATAATGAAGGAGGCTATGCATGTGTGTAGGCAGGGACTATATGGGAAATCTCTGTACATTCCTTTCCGTTTTAACTGTGAACCTAAATCTGTTCTAAAAAATAAAATTTTTCAAAAAAGCCATGGGAGTACATTGTCCCACTATATGCAATAAAATTAGTAGCAAAGTATAGAAGACTCCTTTTCCCAGTATGCCCAACACCTAACATAGCACCTTGTGCAGGGTTAACACTTAATAAATGTTTGTTGAATTGAATTGAAATGAGTTGGAGAGATGAGGCATTGAAGGGGGAAAATGCCTTCTTATGGACATTTGTCACCCGGCAACATTTTCCACTTACTAATAGTTCTCCAGTTCCAATTTTGGTGATTAAGTCATCCCACCATGTGTAGTCCTGAGAAATGGTAATTCCAGGGATCCAGGAAGGTATGGGATGAGATTTTTTTCTTTTCTCCCCAACATATCGAGAAACAAAAAGTATCATTTGGACACTCTTTCAACCAATGATACAAGGTCAAAAGGAATGATTGTACATCATCCATGGCCATGACTGTCCTGATCCCAACCAGATTGAGCATGTTGTGAGGCAGGCGTTTTGCTTCTCAATTCCTGACTTTCCAGAGATGCCTCGTTTCTACCTATTCAAAAACTCAGTTGTCTGTTTCCCACTGATTCTGTGTGTCCTTCCAGTAATTCCTTTTTATTACCCAGAATTGGTTTCTGCTGCTTGCAAACAAGGAACCCAAACAAGGAACCACTTCATGCTCCTTAAAGGCATCGACAATGATACAGATGAAATATTAGATGGGCCTAAATTGGGTAATGGGGTAGCTTCCACACAAGGCAGTTCAAGAGTAAAAATCTTGTAACTAAAATGCTATTTCTGGGCAGGAAAGAGAGAATAGTCAAAGTTGACCCCAATATTTTGTACTTCATATGTATTTCTGTCGTGAAGGGTTTTTGGTCATTTAACATTCTCCAGGTGGGCTGAGAAAACTGGTTGCACGTTTCTTATAAATGGATCAACGGTGCAAACTATTTTAAGACTTAACATATGAGGATGAATAATTTTCACATGCTTTCCACTTCACTGAGAGAACAACCAACACGGCTTGTCAGGCAGTTGGTCTCACTGCTCAACCTCACGCACGTGCCGCCTGGGCAAGTGTGAGTCAGTCTCTTCCACGTCCTGCTTCCTGCTGAATGGAAGAGCCAAGGCTGTGAGTCAGCCCTGCTCAGAGCCAAGAGTCGTTGATTCAGTATTATTTTCTGTCTTAACACACAAGGTTCAAAATGTCCAATCTCTTCTTTCGTGCCACTGCCCAAATAGAAGTCACGGTCCAGAGCTGCTTTGTTAAAAATGTACATTTTCAGAAATCATTGTTCCTTACTACAAAATAAAAATATAAATAAAGAGAAAGAAAGAAAAATCAATTGAGAAAATAGCAAAATGATAAGGGGTACAATATAACATGTTAATGCTAAATGCCAACTTCATACTTCAGTGCCCAGTTTATTATAATGAAAACACTAGGCAGAAGACAGGCATCAGATGAAATCAGGACTGAATAAATGTGCTACTGGTTGAAAACGATTTATGAATTTCTGGGCTATTTGTCATTGAATAAAAGCTATAATCCTTTGATAGATGCACATTTTGTTAGTGTGACTTCAAACAGATGCTTTATCAAATTGCCACAATCCTTTCAGGTATGGGAATGAAAGAGCATCTTTGAAGGAAATCATGACTTAATGCACTAGAGACGAAAAGTCAACAAAAATAACAGAGCAAGAGCCCATTACTAAAGGGCTATGAGATGAAAGCTTTGTAATGCATTTCAGTTGGAAAGGATCTCTGAGGTTGCAGAGTCCAATTCCCCCACCCAGGGCTGAAGCCTGACAGAGAGAACACACTCATCAGATAATCTGCAATGGTGTCGTATCACATAATAATGCTATGGTAATTCCCTTAGTATTTCAAAGACTGGAAATCTGACCCAAGAGCAGGAATAGATTAGTAGAGTTTATTCAGCTTATGCATGAATCCTCTCATTGCCCTCCTTCGAATGGAAATATGTCATCATAGTTCAGTTTCCTGAGGTCACAAAGATAAGACAACATCTACTTTGATTTCAAACAAAATCATTTATAGATGAAAGAAGACTCCTTTATAAAATAAAACAGCTTTTCAAATAGCTTCTCACCACAGTTAGTAATAATTTATGCTTGGTGAACAGGAAAATATGCTGAATGTATTCATTTTACTGTGTACTGTCTGTCAAAAGGGCAAGCTGATAAAGAAAATATGGGGGTGGGTAACTTATTGATATTTGCAAATCTGATATAAAAGATTTTTGTAATTCCTCTTGCTTTCAATAGAAGAAAATGAAATCTGAAAGTGGCAGAACAGAAAATTTTTATTATGGTCAAAGCCATGGTATCTGACATTTTACCGCATAGGTGGTTCTAGAGGCTATTGTTTTCTTTTGTCCTCCAAAATAATTTTGCTCTGCTTTTGAGCCCTAATTATAAATTATGTCACAACAAACAATCTCTAACTATGAACCTAGAGTCTGGCCCAGTTTCACTGGCATTGTCCTATCTCTGTCACATTTTCATAAACACTTCTACAAGCTAGATAGCAGTTTATTCTCCTCCTCTGCAAAAGAGCCCCTTCGCTTTAACAAGAGCAGATTTATGTTCAATCCTAATTATTTCTGAAGTGAAACTTGGTTTTCTTGAATGGTTTCAGGATGTGTTCTGGAGCAGGGGTCACCAACTACCAGGCCACAGCCTGGTACCGGTCTGTGGCCTGTTAGGAACCAGGCCACACAGTAGGAAGTGAGTTGCATGGAACCAGTGAAGCTTCATCTCTATTTGCAGCCGCTCCCCAGCACTAGCATCAGCATCTCAGCTCCACCTCAGATCATCAGGCATTAGATTCTCATAGGAGCACCAGTCCCTGGTGCCCAAAAGTTTGGATACTGCTGTTCTAGAGTGTTCTGAGTTTTCAAACTACACTTTGAAATGGGAGATGGTTTTTATATGCCCAGGTGGTCTCCTGCTCTCTCAGCTAAAGAGTTGTTGAAACTCCCTATCTTTAAAAAATTGTTCAAAAGTACATCTGTGGTTTTCTGCTTCTTGTAGCAGACAGGATATCAGACACAGCCTGAAATTTAGGAAATTAGTGTAAATTAAAGCACAGATAACTGGAAGTCTTAACTCATAGGTCACTCTCTCTTTTTTCCAACATGTCAGATAAAGTCTTTATCATAAAAGTATAGCATGAAGTTTGGGGCATTTTAAATTGAAAAAAAGTTGTACAAAGTTCAGAAATTTTGCAAGTTTATTTTATAGAACTGATATCTGTTTTTTTTTTCAGTATATCACAGTTTTAGCTGAAAACCATTACATAATATAGTTAAATATACTATGTCTCATTTATAAAAGTTATAACTTAATCATGAAAATACTGCATTTTCGAGACAAATCTTTTTGAATTCACTTCTTTTCCCATTTAAGTCTGAAGGGGCACAGGCAATGCCACCCACTGAGAATTCTTGGTGGTAGTTGGGCATAAACCTCAAATTTCAAAATAACCACACTCTGACATACCACAACCACATCCTGGATCATCAGAAGCTGAGGAAATCCAGTGATGAACATTTCTCTTAATCTCGCAGGAATCTCTGGCAGGGGGAGGAGAACTGCATTGCTCTAGCTACTCAACTACCTAGTGTTTGGCTTCCTTTCCCTTTCCTCCCCTCAAGTTTTATCTCCAGATATTGCTGCAGTAGCCTATGAAGCTGTGTGGAGAGCCAGTCTCAGAGACGTGCTCCAAAAAGTCCCTCTCCTCACAGTTGGAAACAGAATTAGACTTATCATTATTTGGTAGTTGTGAATTCCAGAGGCACTGTGGGATGCTGAATGAAATAACATTTTCCAAAGTACCCCAATCAAGGGTTTCCATATTCTGCTAAGATTCCTTTCATCACTACCGCTCAAAGGGTTAAGGGTTTGGAATATTTTGTGTTTGTGTGTGTTCGATTATCATTAGATGATAACCTAGGGATGGGGCAGGGCCAAATATTTGTACTCTTTGCTCTTGCCCCTTCATAAGTCATGGAAACCCTCATGCTAAGAACTTTCTTTTACTATTACCTTGACTTCTGAAGGATTTAGGTAATGACTTGGCCCAACCAAGTAAATGACAGGTACCCAGTTTACCTACCAGATACAATAGGTCACAAATTAACAGATGGCTCTTCCATCTCCAGTGGACTTTTCACTCACTGAGGAAGTATCATGGGAAACCAGAAATTCTGGGCTTTGGGTCGGACTTATTTGGATTTAAATTCCAGTTCTATTAACTATGTATCTTGAGTAAGTTATCCTCGTCTTTGAGTCTGTTTCCTCAATTACAGAGAACTGTTATGAAGGAGCAATACAAAACAAGCACTTAGCACTATGTGGGGTACATATTAAGCATGCAAAAGATGTTAGCTATTATTGTTATAATTTCTTTCATAAGAATGTGTGCAGAATTAAATGAGATAACGTCTGTGGAAAGCCTGGCCCTGGGAGAGGCTCAACAAATATTAGTTTCTTTCACCTTGAGGAAAATTTAGTCTTTTCTAAATCTGCTTGAGTTTTAGGTGCCCGGATGCAAGGCGCTTCACTACAGCCACCTAATAATACACTCTCCTCCCTCTTCCTGCAGAAGAGAACGTCTCTTTGCCATATTCCCCCCTTCCTCCTTGTCTTGTTCTAGCAAGTGTTCTGCACCTCCCTCTCTAAACATCTCTTCTCTTTACACTGGGACATTAGTTTCAAGTTCTTTTTATCATTGAGTTTCCTGGTGAGATCCCAAATCCTGCCCTCAGACCACCCACTCCTATTCCCTCCTCTGCTGCTCTGTATTCTCCCATCCATCCCTGAGGTGTTCATTACCCAAACACATTTTTCAATGGCAAAGCAAAGGCATTTGAGATTAGATCAACTTTGTCTTAGTCCAAAGGGGTACATTTACAATGAAGAAATAGGAGCGGATTGGTGTGTTTTATCACAAGAAATTAAAGCTATGACCCACAAATCCGATCGATGTGAACAGCCAAAACAAATATGTTGAGTAATT
This sequence comes from Pteropus vampyrus, assembly GCF_000151845.1. Taxonomy (NCBI): domain Eukaryota; kingdom Metazoa; phylum Chordata; class Mammalia; order Chiroptera; family Pteropodidae; genus Pteropus; species Pteropus vampyrus. The sequence goes on from NW_011888914.1 coordinate 4,619,967, forward strand.
TCTTCCCTCACTAACTAGTTCTTTTGCTTCAATTTTCCAGACAATAGCTCCGTATGGCAAAGTCTCAAATGGTGCATTATATTCATCCCAGAACTTGCATTCTGTTTTGGATATGATTTTGAAAGGAGACATCTTAAAGAGTAAATTCTTGAAGAGAGGATATAGATAAATACCAGATAGTTATAAATAGATAAATATCCAGATTTCAGAAACATTATAAAAAACAATAATGATAAAATAATAATAATAATAATAATAATAATAATAATAATAACATAATGACAGTAATTTTTCAAGCAGCTCAGGCCACAAATTAAATGCCTGGGGGAAACAGATGTATTTGTTTTCTTCTTGCCTTATGGCTGAAAGAGCAAGCCATGCATGATTTTTGTAACTTGGCTTCAGGGAGCTACTATCTACATCCTTAGTGAGGATGTCTGATCTCAATCAAAATTAGAAATTGCTTAAAAACAGGACAAAAAAAGCATTTCATTCCTAAATAGGCTATTAGTGATATTTGATAGTTTGTTATGCTGTAATGTAATACTGAAATTCCTAGAGGCAACTTATTTTTAGTAGTAAATTTAAAAGATCAGAACTAAGTATTTGAGAAATGAATGAAAAGAATCTTAGACACTTAACTATTTTATAGATTGTGTGCCAGCAATTGACCTTTTGAAAATAAAATCATTAACCCTTCCAAGACAACTGAATGCAAATGAGCCCAACCCAATTATGAGGTAGGTATGAAAACAGGTAGAGTGGAAAACAAATATCTATTTAGATTTCAAGGGCAAGGGAAATACATATGAAACAAAATAATGACCATCATCAGAATAATGACCATCATCCTTAAAAGAAAGTAAGTGAACTAAAAATAGCAATGGAAAGTTTTTGTCCCTAAAAATTATAAGCATGGATGAGTAGGGTCACAGGTGCAGCAGAGTTTTTACATTGACCCTGGATATCTGTCCCTACCTCACTGCACAGCTAATGCAACTACTGACAACCTTTTCCTGAGAATGCAGAATTCCAAGACAATGCACATAAGTCAATAGCATTATTCCTTATCCTATAGCTGATTTACAGGCTACATGTTACAACAGATGAAAAATGATACCATTGTTCTTAGTCTGTACTCATCTTCAGACTTAACGTAAATACCTGTTTGAAAGATGCAACTAAATCAGGTATGGAGTAATTCACCCACAGCTCTAAATACATAAGTACAAAATTATATGTGCTTAAAGGCTTGCAAATGCTAACTAATTCTCATTTCTCACTATTTGTATCCAAAAAACTCAGTTGATTTCCTTTCCCTGAATATAACATGTAAATTACAAAAAAAAAGTGAGAAAAGTCACTAGTCTAGTAAATGTGTCTTTCAATAGAGACTTAATTTCCCTTCTGAAGTACTATAATTATTTCAGGAACTGGGCTTTTTTTCCTGGAATAATTCTGGTTCATCAAGACAGACATGTTCTCCATGGACATGGGCTTGACTGATGGGCTTTTTCCATGAAAATTTCCCATTCTATCCCAAATATGGATAATATATAATTCAAAGTTGAAATCAGGTCCCTTGAGTTTCTTAAGATTGGATAAATGTCTCAAAATATCAGCAATTAGGCCTTAAGGGAGGCAGCAATCTATAAACCACACTGATGCCCTGTCAATAGCAGAAGGGAGATAGGAGGAGACTATAAAACAAGCAACCTTTTCATGACCTCAACCCTCCCCCAACCTCTTAAAAGAAATAAGGACTGTTCCTTGAGTCTTTGTTTGAGGAAGCTGAGAATAAAAATTGTGACCTCCTGTGTTCCTACAGAGACTTAAAATAACCACAACCCCTTCAATTCAAAATTGCTTAATATTTGGTGACCTGAAATTCAAGTAGATAAGATTTTACTATATTCGAGAGTTCAGAAATAATTCCCACTATCACTACCATGAGCAAGACAACCAACTGGGGCTGGTGTGACCCATACAGATAAGGTGGACAGGGCACAGGAGGACATATTTCAAAGTGGTAGATGGACTTGGGAACAGGAACTGTTTGAATGTCTTGCTGTGATTTCAGCTGCCACTAAGATGTGAAAAAAGCACCAGATTCAAAATTAGTAAACCGGGTTTCCTGTCAGTTCTGCCACTAATTTGTTTTGTGACCTTGATTGTGTTTCTTAATCTCTCTGGGCCTCAGTTTCCCCATCTATAGATTGGCTGAAACAATGTCTAAATTACTGTCATTTCTCAAAAGTCTACAGCTTTGTGACTGTTACTTGTTTCTCACAGATATAAGAAAACTGATATGAACTGCAATCATACAACTGGAGGAAAAAAGAAAATAAATTGAGTTTTCTCAGTCTAGCTAATGACACTTCACAGCTCAGCAGCAAGGCAGTCAGTCAGAGGCAATGAAACCAATCAACATCATTAGGCTAATTACATGAGAAAGGCCTATGTGCATCACCATGGCAACCAAAAAGAAGGTAACCCTTGTAAAGGTCAAAGACTGGATGAGTGAATGTGACATTATGAAAGGAAGAGGTAAAATCTACCACAGCAGCCTATGACTTGACAACCAAATTCGTTCCCAGTGCAGTGAGACCATAATTATTTTCCAAAACAGTGTCTCCAAGTAGGTTCCATGCTTCACCTGCTTCAAAATCACCTGGTTACAAATGCAAATTTCTTGAACTCACCCAGACCCACTGAATCTCTGAGGGGGAAAAAAAAAATCTAAAGAAATGTTTGCTTTGTACAGTAAAACTTGAGAACTACTGATCTAACAAATGGAAAGAAAGAAGTTGGAAAATAATGAAGAATCATAGCATACCTCTGAAAGTGGAGGGGTGGGTGATAACAGTGGCTGCCTCCAAGGAGGTCTGAGGTACAGGTGTATACGGCATAAATATATGAGGACTCTTTGAACTTTACAAAAGGGATTCCATGAGAGTCATGACAGTAACGTCAACTGGCATATAATGGGAACACCCTTAAGGTGTGACGAGAATGCCCAAAACCACACTAACGTCAGGCGTGACTGCAGGAGCCGATAAGCAAAAGGATTCCACCCTGTAAGGACCACATAAATTGAACCACCTCAGACAGATGGTGCTTAAGCCTAATCTGAGAGCATCATGGACAGGTATGCTGAGGGCCGAAGCCTCTGACTTTCTCTCCCGTCGTAGCTGCTGGCTTAGGAACAACGTGAAACTATAAGCACTGCTGGTCAGCAGATCTTGCTTTGGAGATGCTAAGGACTTTTGTCTTTTCGCTCTGTTATTTAAGACTCTGTACTTCCACTCTTTGTGAGTTGTGTGTTAACCTGCACAGATACCTGATTGGTTCATCTGAGAAGGTTCCATTCAATAAACCTGGCACTGTGGAAAGACACAAATGCGTTCAAGTGTGTTACTTTGGTAGCCACTTTTCTTGCTTGCGACAACAGGGTAAAAGAGAAACTTTATTTTTCACCGTAAACTCTTTAATGTTGTTTACATTTTTACCATAAGCAAGAGTTAAATAAATAAATATTTCTAATCTTAAAAAATTTTTTTAAAAAAGTGCAAGTTAAATTTTGGTTTACTTTCCCAGGATTAGAAACAATGAACACTCTTTTTAAAGATAAAGGATGAAATAACAATATAGTTTAAAGTTTTTTTCTTATCACACTTGGAAAGGTTGAGTAAAATATAGCCTTAGTTTTGTACTTTAGTGAATGAAAGATGGCAAGGAATACTGTTAGGAAGAATACTTAATAAAGATGCCACCCCTCAATTCTGGGTGGTAGCCTAGAATTAGCACCTTGTTACTCATTACACTGATTTTTTGTTGTTGTGTCTTAGGTGATTAGTAGTTCTTACTAACTTATAAGAGCTTCATGAGCAGAGACCGTAATTTATGTTCCTTCATATTTCTCATAGCTATTTTCACACATTATAGGACATAGTACTTGCTGAGTAAAATTCTTATGAAATATTTTCTTTTCTGTAACACACAACCCTTCCCCTTTCTCAAGAAAACTCTGAAATTTGATTAAATTAAACATCTTTCTAACTCCAAGATAGGCCATAATTTGTGGCATCCTCTGTGGCATCCTTTTACAACATCTGTATGTTGTAAAAAAGGATGCTTAAGGAGAAAAGGATGAATGGATAAGGACCAGGGGCCTCAGAATCATTTCCACATATGCTCAGGACTAAGGAAGTATGGTTAAGAAAACTCCAGGACTAAGAGGCCCACAGTTGTGAGCTATAATTAGAGTAGACAGGCAGAATCCTTCTGCTAAGGCAATTGTTTTAAATGAGATACTACAAGCTTAGGTAAAATTAATTAGAAAGTGTTCTACCCTACCATTTGAACCATGAGAGAGCCAAAAAAGATGGACTGTGATGTACCCCTTGTGAGAAGGGGAGAAATGAGCAATGCCTGATATGATGGTGAGAACTGCACCACCAGATCCCACTGTTAAGTACATATTAGAGAGGCCGACTTTCTTTCCCTCCTGCCCACTCCCCTATCCCTGCTGCCCAAGACATGTGGAGACAGAACTGGGAGCACCATTGGGACACTTAACTAATTATCTGATAGGAAGTGTAGGAGCTAAAAATATATACTTTTTCTCCCACTAAGTTCTTCTAGCTGGGCAAATAATCAAATTAACAGAGACAGATTAACAAGAGAAAATATACAAAGTTTTTGAGAGATGTACATGCCAGGGGTGTCATAAGATATGAGACCCAAAATGCATTGGGCAGTTGAGATGTATATGCCATTATGGACAAAGGAAAAAGGGGGCAGGGCTCTGAGATTTCAAAGGATTTACAGGTAGCTATGGAAGAGCGGAACACACAAGGCAGGCAACTCTTGCTAGGCACCCCAGAATGGGACAGAGGGTGGAGAAATCTAGCTACCAGCCCCCTGCCCAGAGCCTTCATAGCTAGTGCTCAGGCAATTATGTTAAGATTCCCTTCCTGGAGCTGGCCTTTCCATCTGAATCTCTTAGGCATGAAAGAGGGAGAGTGAAGGTTCTTTTGGAGTCTTCTGTTTCTTAATAACCAGCTTAAAATCAATATCCCAAAAGGCACAGTTTTGGTTGGGGTGGCAAAACTTTGGCCCTCTTCAGAAGCAAGAGCTGCTTCAGTGGTTCAACAGTAATGAGATGACTGCTTGGCAGTGAGCAGCAGACAACTGTTTGATGGAAGATGGGCATCTGGGCCATTGGACAGCAAATGGTGTTGCCCTAGAAAAGCAGCAGAGCAACCCTGGCGGCTAACTGTACCCCAAATTCATGATCCCTTTCTATGGTACAGAGTTTGAGTTGTCTCTGGAGAGTGGCTGCCCAATCAAGGACTACTTTCCCAGCCCTCTAGCATCCAGAGACATTATAATGTGAACGGAAATTATGTGCATCACTTCCAGGCTTTTAAGAAGTTATTGTAACTTTTCTCCCTTTCCCATTCCACTGGCTGGATGCAGAAGATGTCAAGCCTATGGTTTGAAAAGCCACGTGACGAAAGAAGACTGGGCCAGAATCAAACAATAAAGGAAGCATCTACCAACAAGGAATCATTGCTTTGAACTACTACCTGAGCAAGAAATAAACTGCCATTGTGTTTGAGATATTATACACTGTGGAATCTATCTGTAATAGTAGCTACCATTAGCCTAACTCATGTACTTGGCTAGGGCAAGGGTAAATGCTGTTGTTCCTGGTGCTCAGGGGCAGTATCTGGACCTGAATAAGGTTTAGTCCAAGGTGGCAGGAACCTGGAGCTGCTCTCCTCTGATTAATTGTTTTCAAGAGACAGAAGACTCTTATGATAACTTTTACCTGGCTTGAATGAGAAGTATTCCTTCTGGGATTTTCTTCTCTCCAGAACACATCTGAGGATAATGTCCAAATGAGATATAACTCCCCTCCATTTCTCTCCACTGTAAAGAGATATGCCCTTTAGAGAGGGGCGTGCTTCCAAGGCCTGGAACACATTTTAAGCGTTGAGTTTCCTTCTGCAAAGAGCAGCTCCAGAAAAGAACAAGGTCAGGGAACCCAGCCACAGACCAAAATGGAGCATACAAATTCCCCTGAGTATGTTGACTAATGTGTTTTCATGGAACAATAGACACAGAAGATTCTAATGGGGGTTGTAGTTCACTAACACACACACACATACACATGCGTGCGTGTGCCTAAAGGTATTTGCCCTTTGACTATCAGACTCCTGTTATATCTGTAGCTAAAAAATAAATAGGACATCATCCCTGACCTCTAAGTAGCTAAAAAATAAATAGGACATCATCCCTGACCTCTAGGAACTGAAAGAATAGAACTCTAACCTAAGTGCTACAAAAGAGAAGGATGCAGAATATGCTATATAAGAACAAAATACAGGGAAAGAAGAATGCCACATGGAGTGCCCAGGAAATTTTTTTGGGAGAGACAGAATGAATGCTATGTGGATAGGGGGAGGATGACCCAGAAGGACAGGCAGAGAGAACAGCTCAAGTACAGGCCCTGAGATAGGAGAAAGCAGGAAGTTTACTTATGCTGGATCTTGTTGTTTACAAAAGCATCAGTGCCAAGGAAGTAATACAATCTAAGTTACTAAGCTCCTTAGCTTTTTCCTTTCCAAAATGATAAAAACGCAATTTTAAAGCAAGAAGCCTGCCACTAAGAACTCTCTGGGATATTGGGTGATGAAGTGAGGGGCATATACTGAAGCAGCAGAGAACCAGGATATCAAGGAGCCCAATCAACAATTTGCCAACATCACGTAATGCTCATGTTTCCAGTGAAAACTAAGACATTAAGTAAGGAGATAGAAGTGAAGGCTAGAAATTTCAAACTGCATTTGGGTAAAAGACCTGTGAAACAGGCTGAGGCTGTATCTCAGTAGGTATACGATAAATGCTTGCTGGATAAATGGCCCTAACATCAAACATATGTGCTTTGCCATGATAACCTGTACCCAGAAGATTGTTAACATTTTATTGCTTCTGTTGCCCTAATTTAGTGACTCATCTTATCCTTACCTTCCATATGCAAGCAGAGCACAGAAACTTCTCAGGGCTACACTAGAAAAAATATTACATACATACACACACACACACACACATATATTTTTACGTAAGAAATACAATGTATGATTCCTATCAGAAAACAGAATGTGTGTGTGTGTGTGTGTGTGTGTGTATGTGTATTTATTTAGGAGTTATGCATTGTATTTCTTGCATATATCATTTTTACATTTTTTAATATTTAAAGAACCTCCCAAGCTGGGAATTCCATGAATACCAAGCACCGCCCTCCATTCAAGCTCCAGCTCTATCTTGCTTTCTGAGTCACAAAAAGAACAGGAAGGCACATCAATCTAGATAGCTACAGACCTTTTCAAAAAGGACAATTTTAAAGTGTCTACCATGGTGAGGACTATGAAATCATTCTTCACATGAATATCTTTAAAGGTCTATATGCATAAATTAGTTTCCCATAGTGCTGCAGAGCTCTAATTATTTTTTAATTTATACAAATACATGCGATTAAAGTGCAATTATGGTGCAATTAAAATGCCAGTATAATTAAAATGCAGAAGGAAGAAAATTTATAAATCTGTTCATGAATCCTCTTGATTTCTTCTTGGGTTCACTTAACAACATTTATGGTTTAAATATTGTGAAAGGTCTTATTTCAATTAGTAGGACTATTCCACCAATCCATGTGTCTTAGAATGTGAAGTCTCATCTAGAACCACAGGGTATATCTTTATGATGAATTTTGAACCAGAACCAGCCAAATGAGAGTTCCTAGACAAAGATATAACCAAAGGAAGGAGGAAAAATTCAGGGCGGCTGCCCTACAGAGTGAAGAATGCATGCAAAATCTAGGTCTTTCAGTATTTCTTAAATGTTGGCAGGTTATAGTTACATATTTCCCTAACAAGAGCTACGACCCTCTTTATCCTATTTTCCTTGTAGATGAAGAAATTCAGTAAATAAGAACTGATCTAAGGTGCCAGCAGTACACAATAAACTTTTTTAAAAAACCAAAGATGACTTCTGCTAAAGGACTCTTGTTTTATTAGCCTTTTATAGATAAAAGCTTTCATTTGGAATAGGAATAAAGGCAGCAAGGAGTCCAGTGACATGCTAGAAACACAAACCTAAACCACTAGATTTGATTAAATTATTTTTCATACTGCAAACATTTATTGAGCACTTCTAGGCTCTGGGTATAGAAAATAACACATGGTCACAGTCTTCTGAGAAGCCTTGGTTTGGATGAGAGAACAGATATGTAAAAAGCTCATTGCTATATAATGGGGCAAATGTTATTTTGGTCACATGCACTGTGGAGGTGCAGAGAAATGAATAATAAAGAGCTTCCAGAAAGGAGAAAATTTTGAGTCAGGTCTAGATTGAATAGTGAGTCTCAATCCCTAGTGGGCTTTATTGTCTCAGTGTCTTGAGCACACCTGGCATTTAGTAGGTAGGGGTCAATGAAGCTAACTATCCTCATGCAGGGTCAGGTCACCACACAAATTGTCCTGCTTCCCATGTGACTCTCAAATGTTAAATGTCATGCCAGGCATTTAAGAGCTAAAAACTTGTTTATAATTTTGTGAGCCTTGATGCTAACTCAGTTTTACATATAAAGATGTGTTTTGTTTTCTCTCTTTTTTTTTGTTTTTAGTACCATTCAAATGTCCAGAAATATTTTTTTAATTTTCTAGGAATGCAACTACCTTGTAAAACAAAGGAAAATTGCATTTTGTTTAGTTCAGAACTTTATATTTTCACATAAACATATCAAGGTATGTTTATTCTTTAATCTTATGAAATAGGGCAAAAAAAACCTTATTTTTTCTTCAGTATGCCTTTTGATAGGAGTCATAGATTGTATTTCTTACATAAATACCAAAATATGTCTACGATTTCTAGTTTCAACTTCTTGAAACTAGAGTGGGACCAGAAGGACAACTTCTAATGAATACTATCCCCAAATCTCTAGTTTTTCCTCCAGTTTTTCAGATGGGTCTCTTTGTGCACATTGGTGAGAGCTGCTTTATGATATGAAAGGCTGTGCCTTGCATAGCCCCAGGTCTCTGCAGTGCTGTAGCCCTAGTGCATACCTACAGGTGGAAATGCTGGATCATAGAATTCGTGCATTTCCAATTTTACTTGATATTACCAAATAGTTCTCCAAAGTAGCCGTCCTATTTATGGTCCCATCAGCAATGTTCCCACAACATCATTAACACTTGGAGTTGCCTGAATTCTTAATTTTTGCGAATCTCACTAATAACCTAATGGTCTATCTCTCTTGCTTTAATTTAAATTTCTCAGATAATTAGAGAAGTTGGACACTTCTTACATTTATTGGTCAGTCAGCTTTCACCTTCTGTGAATTACATGTTATATCTTTTCTCCATGTTTCTCTTAGTTATTTTCTTTCTTTTTCTTATTGAGTTATAAGAGTTCTTAATATACTTTGGGTACTAATCTTTATGTGCATTACAAATATCTTCTAAAGTGGATTGTCTTTTTAATTTTATTTTATATTTTAATATAGTCAATTTTAACCATCTTTTCCTTTTTGGCTTGTGTATTTTGTGTCTTATTCAAGAAATCTTTCATATATCAAAGCTATAAAGCTCTTCTTCTATGCGTTTTTCTTAAAGTGTGTGTTTTTTTATTTTTGTCTTTGTTTTTTGTTTTTTGGTTTTTTTTAATGTCTTAATTGTGTCCTCACTCTTGAATGATAGTTTTGCCTGGTAATTCTAGATAACTAATAATTACTTTTTTTTCCCCCCAGCATTTTGAATGTATCATTCTGGTGGCTCTTTTTGATGTTAAAAATTTATCTGTCTGTTTAATAGTCATTTCATTTGTAAGGTGACTTTTCTCTCTGGTTGCTTATAAAATCCTCATGTTTGCTTTGTTATGGTACAAATGTCAAAAAAAAGAAAAGTTTTTTCTTTGATTTTGGTGAATAGAACTTTTTTAAAATTTATTTTTAAATTATAGTTAACATACAATATTATATTATTTTTGGTTGTACAACATAGTGATTAGCCATTTATATACCTTACAAAGTGATCACTCCAATAAGCCTAACAATCATCTGTCACCGTACATTATCGTAATGTTAGACTATATTCCTTATGCTATACATTACATTCCTATGTCTTATTTTATAATTGGCAGTTTGCACTGTTTAATAGCCTTAATCTTTTTTAGATTCCACATGTAAGTGAAATCATATGGTATTCATCTTTTCTGTTCCACTTATTTCACTTAGCATATTACCCACTAGGTCTATTCGCATTGCCACAAAAGGTAAGATTTCATTTTTTATGACTGAGTACTATTTCACTGTACATATATACCACATCTTCTTTATCCTTTCATCTGTCAATAGACACCTAGGTTGCCTCCATGTCTTGGCTATTGTAAATAATGCCGCAATGAACATAGGAATGCATATATCTTTCTTAATTAGTGTTTTTGATTTCTTTAGATAATATCCAAAAGTGGGATTTCTGGGTAATATGGGAGTTCTATTTTAGGAAAATCTATTTTTAATGGGGCTTTACAAAAGGAATATCTTTTTGTAAAAAGAACAAGGTCTCACACATAACATATTACACCCATTATTACAGTGAGATAAACATTGCTCACAGCAAGAAATCCGACCTTAATTTACTAACTGAATTAAAGTGAAAACACCTATTCAATCAAAGTGACCTGTGGTGCTGTAGATTCTACTGCTTCAGTGAATACATTTCTTATCAAGTATTAGGCTGTTAAAATGGAAGATCCAGAAAAGAAAATGATAATTGCACATCAAAGCTATAAGTCACAAAGTTTCTGAATTTTAGCTTTTGTTTCCAAGCTAACTTTAACTATATGAATCTAAATTTTCATGAGGCCTCTTATGAATCCTTTTTCTCTTAAAGTGAGTTAATTGTAAAAATTATACTTGATCCACAACCTTGAAAGATTTTATAGTCTTCAAAGCACATTCTTAACAATAGATTCATTACAATACAAAAATCAGAAAGGTATTTCTATCTAAAAGATATTTTCTTGACATTGACATTTATGTGATGACATAATGTCCTTAGGCTTGACATTATTCTGTATGAGACAAATTACTTTTAAAAGTGAGGATTTTTTTCCAGACAAAATCATAACTTGTTCAGTAGACTGAGGGTCCCAGTGAGTGTCAGTGTCAGATCAAAACTTTAAATTCTTCCAGTCGTCTTGTTATGTAAATCAATGTTGTAAAAAGCGCTACTTTAAGATTTTAATTCCTGCTTCCAGTTTCCTTTGAATTTTAGTGGCCTCGATTCTTTGTCTTCTATGCAGAAATATGCAGAATCTCAGCCTTTGTTTTCCAGTGGCATCCACATGGAATCCACTTTTCTTGTCAATTCAATGTTCGATATTATGCATCTAGCAGCATTCGTCCTCCTGCCTCCTTTATATTGTAGTAGCACCCAACCTGATCTCTACTTATTTTCCTTGTTTATTTACTCATATTTTGATTGGTTGATTTTGGCTTCTCACCTGTTGATGACCCACATCTCAAATCCTGAAAATGTATCTGAAGTCGAAAAGATAATGCTTATTTGTTTTCAATCATTATATTGATTTCAGCTGCTTAATAACAGAAAGTGTTCTTTTTCTTTTCAGAGACAAACTGCTTGTGGTTTTTAAGTATCACCTGGTAACCTTGATAGAATTTTAGACACATACATTTGAATGGGAAACAACAAATCTGGATACTCACATCCTCAAACTGCAAACTTAATTTCTAGTTTTTGCTTGAGTAGAGGGTTTCATAAAGTTCTGATTATGATTATCTTGTCTTGAAAGGTAAGGAAGGGAGAATGTATATTAATGTGTTTTATGGATAGAAAAATCTAGTGATGAAACAAAAGTTAATGAGCTTGTGTTCGCCACTC
>NW_011888914.1:4632825-4648877 GCF_000151845.1 Pteropus vampyrus
TTCTTCAAAATGGGGTTGTTAACTGTTACTTTCCTTGGGACCCACAGACCTGCAGTGAATCTCTTGAACAGCTGTGAGGGGCTGGGGAGAGAAAAACATCATACACCAGGTTCATGAGAATAGCAAAGAGAGTCTTGGAGAACCTGATGCCTAAAGGGATCTTCACCCCGGATTGGAATCCTAACTCCGTTACCTAATAGTTGTGTGACCACGAGTTTTTTCACCTATAAAAAGGAAATAATACTTCACAGCACTGTGAAGGAACTGAGTGAAATGATGCACACAAAGACCAAGCAACAGTGTCTGGCATATCGTAAGCATCCAATAAATTGCTGATATTATTTTGCTGTTATTGTTATAATTATTTCTAAATATCTTTTCTGAGTGCTTGCCCAATATTTTCAACTGCCTATATAGTTCTTTTTCCTTAGATATCCCGTATGAGTACATCAAACTCAATATTTCCCAAACTGAAACCATTAGCATTCTCAGAAAATTCATTACTCTTCTTTCTTATCTTAGTATCTCCATTACCTTTATGGACAAATAAAATATCTGGAAGCCACCTTTGATTCCTGTTTCTTCTTCACACTCTTGAATGTATCATCTATTCTATCTTTTTAAACTCATAAATGCCTTTCTCTTTATTCCAACTTGCACTGCTGTGGTTTATACTTTCATTTTCTTTCCTGCATAGCCTGTAGGTACAGCTTTTTTAAATATTTCTAAATAACCCCGATTTTATTTTATTTTATTTTATTTTATTTTGTTTTGTTTTGTTTTATTTTATTTTATTTTGTTTTGTTTTATTTTATTTTAAGAAGTAACAAAACTCCCCAATGCTCTCTGGAGATTTTTATTAATTTTTTATTTTTCAATTACAGTTGACATTCAATATTATATTAGTTTCAGGTGTGCAGCATAGTGGTTAGACATTTACATAATTATGAAGTGTTCCTCCCAAAAGGTCTAGTACCCAGTTAACACCACAGTTATTACTATTACAATTCGTTCTCTGTATCTATGAGCTTGTTTCTTTTTTGTATTTATTCATTTATTTTGTTTTTTAGATTCTACATGTAAGTAAAATCATATGGTATTTGTCTTTCTCTGTATGACTTATTTCACTCAGTATAATATCCCCTAGGTCCATACATGTTGTCACAAATGGTAAGATTTCATTCCTTTTTATGGCTGAGTAATATTCCATCGTATACATGTACCCCATCTTCTTTATTCAATCAACTATCAATGGACACTTATATTGCTTTCATATCTTGGCTACTGTAAATAATGATGTAATGAACGTAAGGATGGATATATTTTTAAATCAGTGTTTTGAATATCTTTGGATAAATACTCAGAGGTGAAATTGTCGGGCCATATAGTATTTTTAACACTGTTTTTCTACAGTGACTACACCAATTTGCAATCCCACTTACAGTCCACAAGGGTTCCCCTTTCTACACATCCTCGCCACCATTTGCTGTTTGATTTATTGATGATAGCCATTCTGACAGGTATCACCTCACTGTGGTTTTAATTTGCATTTCTCTGATGATTAGTGACATTGAGCATCTTTTCATAGGTTTATTGGCCATCTCTTGTCCTCTTTGGAGAAATGTCTACTCAGGTCCTCTGCCCATTTTTTAATCAGACTGTTTGTCTTTTTGGTGTTGTATGAGTTCTTCATAAATTTTGGATATTAACCCCTTAGTGGATGTATTGTTAGCGAATATCTTCTCACATTCAGTAGGTTGTCATGGAGGGAAGGAGCACTGGGCTCAGTATGGGAAGGAGATGAAGGACACTCACTGGTGTTTTTTAGTAGGGAGGAAGGTAGCATCTCAAATAGTGACAGATTTTGCAAATCAAAGCATGTACTCCTCTTTTCTCCTATAATGAGAAGCACACTGAGAATTACACAATTATAATTACAAATTCAAGTAGTCAAAGGCCTTTGGAATCAAAGAAGTTAACAGAAAGGCCTTTAGGAAAACATATGAGAGGAAGGAATGTCCAAAACTTTAGGTCATTGGCATAAGGTTTTGGGCAACTGGTGGAAATTTGATCCATGTGAGGAAGATTAATAGTCCCATGTAGAAAGGTATGCGTGGATATTCTCCTATTAATGGTGAGAATTCAGGAAGATATCATCTTGAGCCAAGAAAAATACCTTTCTCTCCAAGCCAGGTCTATTACATCAGGGGTATACTACTTCTCTAGGGCTGCCATAAAAAGGTACCACTAGACAGGATGGCTTAAACCAGAAGTCCTCAACCTTTTTAGCACCAGGGACTGGTGCTCCTATGAGAATCTAATGCCCAATGATCTGAGGTGGAGCTGAGGCAGTGATGCTATTGCTGGGGAGTGACTACAAATACAGATGAATCTTTACTGGCTCGTTCACCACTCACCTCCTATTGTGTGGCCCAGTTCCTAGTACTAGTCCGTGGCTGGGGATTAGGGACCCATGGCTTAAAAGACAGAAATTTATTGTCTCACAGTTCTGAAGATTAAGCATCTGAACTCAAAGCATTATCAGGGTTCATTTATTCTGAGGCTATAATGGAGAATCTATTCCATGCCTCTTTCCTAGATTCTTGGATTTGTCGGCAATATTTGGCATTCATTGGCTTCTGCTGCCTTACCCTGATCTCTGCCTTTATCTTCACATGACATTCTCCCTATGTATATGTGTCCAAATTTTCTCTTTTTATAAGGACACCATCATATTGGATTAGGAACCCACTCTATTCTAGAATAACCTCATCCTGACCTACAATTATACTGACCCTATTTCCAAATAAGGTCACATTTATGAAGTACTAGGGATTAGGACTTCAGCTTATAAAGTTTTGAAGGGACAAAATTAAACCTATAACAGAGGTTAGATGGTGTTCATCCCAGAAGATTATCGTTCAGCCAGCATCTGGGATGGTTTTATGATGGACCCCCAAGGAATGATGTTGTGATATAATGGTTCAGGAAGAGAAGGGCTAAGAGATCTCTAGCAAACACTATCAACTAACTACCCAATCACTGTGACCTAGGGAAGGGACAGACTATAGAAGGGTCTTCAGAACCAGACCCACCTCTAAGAGCTCTCCTGGCAGTTCATGGAAGTAACATCAAGAAGCTCTCAGAGATAAAATCACCACCTGAATTGGGAAGGCATTGTGCCAACTGGTTTATCAAAGTCCCGAGGTATTTGACTAGGGTTGATGCGTCACTGAAATTATGCGCTGTCTAATTCTTTGTATCCAAGTACTGGTAATTCATAAAACATAAAGTGTTTAGAAAGATAAAAAGGAGAATTTGAAAAAGTAGTCTCTGTCTTAATTTATCAAAGAAGAAGCCAAGACTCAAGAAGAATATACTCTGCAATGTAGAAGAAAAAGCACCAGATCAAGAAGGAAGAGAACTCTTAAATCCACATTTTGACACTAAGGAACCTTGGGCAAACCATATCAACTCACTGAGATACACTGTCCATATCTTAAAATATGATACATCCTTCAAAAGACAGCTCAATAAATTAAAGGAGATAATGGATGTGAAAGTACTACTCGACTCATAGAGATGGTTCAATGAATTCACAACCATTTAACAATGGTTAAATCCTATTCCTATTTGAATCTACAATATCTAGGATACAGTAGATGTTCAGCAAATGTTTGTTGAGTGAATGAATGAATTCAATCTGGCCCTTTAAAAGGAAAAATCCTAAAACACAATGTCCAGATCTCAACCCTGAGGCCTTGAAAATATGACTTCCCGGATGTCTTTATTTACAACCAGACAACCCCATAATCATAGAGAAAATAGATTTCCTGAAGGCAGCATCTCAATTATCCAAAAGAAATTCTCTTGCTATGGTTGCTGCTTATGTTCTGAGCAGCTTATTGGAAAGATCACATCTCCTGGCAAAACTCAGGAGGGTTCCCTGGACTCAGGTCCCTGGGTTCCCACTACACAGCTGGAACACTCCTCAAGAGGTGAGCAAGAGAATCCAGAAAATGAATCCTCGAGAGCAAGCATATACCTCCAACAGTTATTATTATGGATTCCTGCAACTGCGGGATCTTCGTGCGTGTTTTTATGGCTTCACGTTATTACTGTATATTGCAAGTTCTGACCTGGCCCTTCCTTCTTCACCTGGTGACTCACTCTTTTTCTGAGGACCATCTACATTGTTTCTTGTAATTGATCAAAATATTCACATAAAATTTCTTCCTTTAGTACCTAACCAGTGGTTGGAGGCTGGGAAAAGTTAATTTCAGTGCAAATAAGAGAAAGTGGCCTGGTTGTATAAGACTTACTGAAATACCCAAATTAGATGTTGCAG
The DNA here is from genome assembly GCF_000151845.1 of Pteropus vampyrus. Taxonomy (NCBI): domain Eukaryota; kingdom Metazoa; phylum Chordata; class Mammalia; order Chiroptera; family Pteropodidae; genus Pteropus; species Pteropus vampyrus. The sequence continues at coordinate 4,637,174 of NW_011888914.1, forward strand.
GGGGACATTTTTCAGGAAAATTATCTTTTAAAATATAGATGGTATCCACCATTCTGAATCTGTGGCTTTAGTCTTTAGGTTTATTAGACTACAATGCTTTACCCTAACAAGCGATATTTTGGAGATCATTAGACCCTGGAGGGATGTACTTTATAGCATTTAAATAAATGTAACTTATCAGGTCCTAAAGAGCATAATTGATATCATTTTATATTTGATCAAAATGGTTTGCAATTATTCCTGCTGGGATATTTATACATTTGCATCTTGCAGTCAGTTTTAGAATTTTATCCCTTTGATCTCACCATATTATCATGATTAATTAATTAATTCAAGGGTTCAGGGTCAATAAACCCAGTATTTATTATTATTTATTATTTAACTGCTCCTACTGTGCTGGCTGGCATTCAGAGGCTTAAAAAAATACATTCCAGCTCTCTTGCTTTTTAAAGAATTGATTATGCAGGAGAAAAAAAAAAAAACAGAAAAGAAAACCCATTTTTGTGCCATTGTGTGAATGCTAATGGGAAAAAAAGATAACAAAGAAAATGTATTTTGTATTTATATTGGCCATTATTTAAACATGTTCTGAAGATCTTGACTGTTGCTCACTTTTAATTTAATTTTTTGATATATTACATATATATTTGCAAATATATATATGTAGACATATATATAAATGAATCCATATTTGTATCTATACCTACATCTGAAACTAAAGTTCCCAGTTTAGTTATTCCTTACATTGTAAAAACGATTCTACTTGGGCATTATTCAAGAAACACACAGGCTTAGAAAAAATGAGCAATAAAATTGTCCTCAGTTCGGAAGAGTAAAAAAATCAAGGATATTGATTGTGTCCTGGTAATCCATATGCTTTTCTTAGATTAGGACTAAGTCTTCCTTACTTGCATAAACATTCCTTCATCAGATAGATTTAACAATGGCAAAGACTGGGTCACTGATCCCAAGAAACTATAATCTCGTGATGTCCGTATTCGCTGTCAGAGCCTTGGGCAAGTAAGAATATGACCAAACTGGCTAAATAAGAGGTAACACAGTGAATAAATGTTACCAAACTTGTGCTGTAATTCTTAAATCATGCTTTTTAAAATAAATTATCATTCAAACATGCACCCCCAAAATAAGTGATTTGCTTAGTACATAATGGAATGCCTGGATATTATAGCCTCCATACAGTGATTAACACAATAGCAAGATGAGTATGTGGTAACTATTTTACATTTTACAAGAGATTAAATAAAGATATACAGAGCTTACTGAGTTTTTCCCAAGGCTGCTAAAATACAGTTAGTATTAACACCAAAATACAGAAATCCTAATTCAGGATTTCCAGAGAACTGTCTCTCTCTAGGCCATATTTCTACCCATAAACTGTCAAATTATACAGAGATGCTGTTACAAAAATATGCTACTCTCACTTGAAGCTCCAGGGAAGATGTTTGCATAATCCTAAAATGGAATTCATCTCCAAAAGCTCAATAGAAACCTAAAGGTATAAGGATGCTGCAGAGCTAAGATTGATGGTATGCTTTAAATGTACCAGCTGTGTAAAATATGAACTCATTCGCCATGCCAGTGTCCTGAAGGAACCTGATAAGAGGCACATGCAACACCACATGTCCTACACGACAAGCGAGACAGCAATGGTCGACCAGATGTTCTTTTCCTTCTCATTTACATGATTAGGACATATGGTAACTGGGAAGGATGAAGTCATCTCTTCAGCAGTGATATGAATGGCTCAAAATATAACTGTTTCAAATCATAGACCCCACACCTGTCATGGATCAATGGTGTTAAACCTCTGAAAATAAACATGTTAAGTATAATCCAAACATCTTATGTCAGATGGTGTTTTTTATGCTCTGCTACACATTTTCAATCCCTGAAATAAATCATAGCTCTCTGGATAGCTTGAGATTGCATAGTTTTATCTGGAGAAAGGTTTGGTTTCCTTACACATGTTAAACTTGGGAGTATTTCAGCACTTGCAATAGCAATATTTGGATGTCAGAAGATCTAGATTTCAGCACCAAGGGATAATTTGGTATATAAAACATCTGGTGTGTTTGTGAGAGAGTATCGGATTTAAATCAGTGGTTTCCATAGTCCTTCAGAGAAGGTTTAAATATGCCTTTTGGTAGCAAGTTCAGTTTCTGGTTTATGTACTTGTCTTTTCAGTGGTTCAAGGAAGACCAACATATATTTTTAAAGGTTGCCTTAAGTGACATAACAGCAAAGAAAAAGTAAATTTGCTTGCGATCTTGGGAACATGAGCAATTAGACAATCCAGCTCCATCTTATCAAAGTTGATTTTTATACTCAGAGATATTGAGGACAAAATCTTGATAGTGACTTTTGGAACACAAATAAAACCAAAGCCCTGAAATCAGGCAGGCTGAAAATTCCCAAGGAGTATGTAAAATTGAGACTCCATTTTCTTAGATTTAGAGGTAGCAGGAAAAAGCCATCTACTCTTTCCTCTAGTAACATAATTACAAGGAAATTTTGCCCAACAATGGCTTTGGCAGATCTCCTAAATTCTAGAAATGTCAACACTCTCTGTTGTTGAGTGTTGTCTCTGTGTACCCTGATGTAAGACTACAAACAAGATACATTAAAGGAGCCTATGTTGTAAAACATATTATACTATGCTGTAAAACATATTTTAATTAATTTTTATAAAGCATTCTTTGGTGCAAGTCATCACACAACAGTATTTTGAAGCCACTATATATATATTTAAACCACACCAAAGAAAGGAAATAAGGTTTACAGTTTTATTCTCAGGTAAGAAGATGATATAAAATGAGTTGAACTTCTGAGTCAGAAACTAGACCAATTTGTCTCTGGACCAATGAGGATGAGTTTTTAGAAGAATGGACCAAGAGCTATGTTTCGCAAATTCCAGGGAAAATATCCAACAGTTTCTGTATCAGAAACCATAAAAGGCGAAGGCTTTAATCATACCAGATATATCATAATTAAATACCATTAGACCAATATCTGCTGGTATCAGTGTCACACATCGAATATGTAATCTCCACTGTCTTTAAGTTGGTGCTTATGATTACTGACAATACAGACAAAATTCTTGGCCAAATCAATCCTGAAAATGGACAGTTAAATACACCTAGGAAACCAACGGGCCTTTCCACTTTCTGTGTTTATTGGCATCATTTCTTCATGTCTAGATACAATTATGTCTGTAGGCCAGAGGAAGCACCAGTACCACAACCTTGTCAGGCAAGAGTGGCTCCTGGCAAAATCGTGAATCTGGTGTGACTGACCAAACACACCATCACCATCCTAATGCCCATTTTCAGTGTTTCCACACAATGTCCAGTGCTTCCCTACCCCTGACCCTGCCACCACAATGCCAACACATTATTCCCCTGGTGGGATAACACTGCTAACCTAACCAAACTGTTTCGTGCTCCTGATTTCTTATAGCTGTTCTTTACTAGTTGAGGAAGTTCTCCTCTATTCCTGACTCGCTGAGAGTTTCTTTTACTATGATGGGTGTTGGATTTCATCAAATGCTTTTTCCATATCAGTTTATATGAACATATGATTTTTCTTCTTTAGCTCATTCATATGATGAGGAAGGGGCTCTTTGCCATTTGTAAAAAGAGATTCTCTCTGACTCTGATTTTTGAATGTTGGGCCAGCTCTTAGTTGCTTTTTAAAACATGAATAGGGAAATAAAGTTCTATTCAATAAGTACAATAAGTAATAAAGCCACCTCAACATTTCATGACGTAGGCAAAGATTAAAAACATTTATTAATATTGTTATTGTTTTAATGTGCAGAAGGCATAAAACTACTTGGATTTACAAAAACATAAAGTAATATTACTAGACATTATTATAAAGACTATATTAATTCTTACCTAAAGTATAGAAGCTCTAGAATTCTTTAAATTCTTTAAATTCTTTTCATGGAGATAAAAACTCAAGCTTTCTAAGCTGGAATATCAAGAGAGTGAAATAACATTTTTATTTTAAAAAAACACAGTAAACAGAGTTTTGTTTTGTTTTGTTTTCAGCAGGAAATGGCCTACTTGATGGAGCTATATCATCAACCTGTAATTGAAGAATATTACTTCTAGGGCTTTTAAATCTTATTGCATTTCCCATCTAGAAACATAAACAAGGTCACATTCTGGTGCTTGCTCCACACAACAGACAAAATGGAGCCCATATTTGGGTGTGTTCAAAGGATTCAAGTTCCCTCTGCTGAACTAATTTATAATGAAATATTAACAGTGGAGTCTAGAGGTGTTAACCTTCCAAAGAGTACTGGCATTTTGTTTCCTTATACCTAAAACTCCCACCTGGAAGTTAACCTCCAACTCAGGTTTTCAGACTGGTCAAGTCAATAGAGCTACAGAACATTTGGTGTCTCTCTCTAAAAATACCATGTTGCTGATTGTCTACTTCCAGTATATATAAGGCTTTTCAGAGTCCTAAGGGAGCTATTTTTTAAACTTTTTCTTGAGATGTTAGTTGCAATCAGTGAGAGGGATGGGTTATCGTAAGCTTAAACCACCATAGCAGAACTAAGATTCAACAACTCATCTCACAGATGAGCAAACTATGGCCTGGAGAGATGGACAATGACAATAGTATTTCCTTACATTTGTTATTGCCCTTTATTGTTTACAAAGCAATCCTTCATAGTATTCATTTCATCCTCATAATAATCCATTGTGAAGATATGGCCTTATAATGCCATGGATTCCGGCAAGCTGTAATTTATGTTATCAAATTAAGACTCTAACATTTTATTTTTATTTTTCTCTGATGTTTTCTTTGATTTATACAAGTAATATAACACAACAGACAATTTAAATCCAGGAGGACATGGATTTACAATGTCATAACTTAAATTTGCCATAATAGAAAATTTTTAAGAGAGGGTTCAAACTGAGACCAAAGAACACTAGAGACATCCTATACCCTTCTTGAGGTACCCAAGGATGATGGAGGGGATGAAATAGAAAGTCATGGTAAGTTGAGCTTTTCTGAAGTGAGGGAAAAGGAATTTGGATCAAAACAAGTAAAAGGTAACTAACTGAACACCCCTATCCATATCAACTAATATCAACACATCAACATAGGGAAAGTGAGGATACTTGAGAAGAAGGGGCTCTTTGACATTTGTAAAAAGAGGTTTCTTCTGTTTCTTAGTTTTGCTCATGATGCTTTGTATTTTCACCCCACTTTTGTTTTTTTCCAGAGCAGTCTCACATACCCAATCTCATTTCAAGCACACAGCAACACAAGATTGACAAAAAAAGCACTTGCTTTGCTATTTACAGGTTTTTATTGCTGCCGTTAGAGGTGAGATACTGAAGCCCAGAGAGTCTGAGTCATTTACTCAAGGTTTCACAGTCTAGAAGTGGGTAGAAACTTGGACTCTTTAACAGAACATGAGTCAGAAGAGGTCTTCAAATACGGAAAAGCAGATTAAACATGACAGATGATACATACATGTTGCTGTGTCCTGAATTCCATCAAGTGGCATTAAAGAAATTTAAAAGATTTTAGTTCTCAGCAGAGAAGAAATTTCAACAAATGTCTGAAAAGAGTAAAAGGATGAAAGTATGGTTTTGGTTCAGCAAGGAGGAGGAAGGTACAGCTAGGCTGCTACAGAGGGAAATACTAAAAGAAATGAGATCGCCTGATACACAGAAGCACAGTAAATCAAAGACTTAGGGAGCAAGTTATCAGAGGAGGCAGAGGGCATGTCAGGACAGAAAACAAGACATGGTACCAAATCTGTGCACAACCTGATTTGAGCCCCATATCATTCTCCCAGCCAACACGACCAGTTAACTATGTTCTCCTCTATACTTCCACCTGTGTTCCACACAGAGACCAGATGATTCTTTTCTAGGGATATTGAACTGAAGTCTCAGGGGTCACCACATTAGGTCTTGGAGTTCAGAGCAGACATGAAAAAAAACGAGATTAAATGACAATTTGCATTGTGAAGGGTAGGATGCCTTAGTTTTTTTGTTTTTTGTTTTTTTGTTTTTCCCAGCTCTGCTTCCAAAAATCAGGAGCCAGGTTTAACACCCCAGACAAGAAATGTAAGGATCCTTCTCTGGAGAAACTGAATAGCCAAAAACAAAAACAGAAACAAACAAATAAAAAAGATAAATAATGAAAGCAAATAAAAAGAAAAATATATTCAGACACTGGTGAGAGGAAAACCGGATGTTAACTTTCTAATGTTAAAACTGGCTTTCCCTACATAGAAATGCCCAGAATTCCACAACCTCTACCTCCACCACACACACCCCATTGCACACAGAACTTTCACTCTCCTTTTAAGTGTCTCACTCTAAATCTGAACAAACAGCTACAATGACTAGACATTTGAGGAAGACCTCCAGTGTGAGAGGAACTTAAACAGTCAAAGAAAATATAGAAAACAACGTACAGAAAAACTATGAATACTATCTTCAGAAAAATAAGGAAGGATATTCCTCGAAACATGATCAGGCTGCTCCAAAAAAATTAAAAAGTGTATGTGTTGGGTAGCGGGTGGTGAATTTGAACAATATAAAGAGATCCTAGAAATTAAAAACATAACAGCAAGAATGAAAAATTGAGATTACCAGGAAAGTAAGTCATTGAAAATAAGGCGAAGAAATCAAGAGAGAAAAAAGAACAAAAAGATAAAGAGATAGACGAATTAAGAGAAAAGGAACTAAAATTAGAAGATCAATTCAAGAGACCTGCATCTAACTAATAGGAGCTCTGGAAGGAGAGAAAATAAAGAAACAGTGGGGGAAGAAATGAAAGACATATTTTCCTTATAACAATTTGCCAGAATTTAAGATTAAATTTTAATTTAATTTAATCTCTAAATTAAAATGGTCAATCGCAATAAATGAAAAAAAGAATAACACCAAGGCATATTGTTGAAAAACTTGAAAACCTCAGGAATTAAGAGAATATTGTTTTAAGTATCCAGAGAAAAAAACAGGTCACACATAAAGAATTATGAATCAGAATGGCATTAGATTTCTCAACAGCAATTATGTAAGATAGAAGAAAATGCAGCAATGGCTTCATAATTCTGAAGAAAAATTAAATTTGATGCCCAAACTATCAATGAAGTTTGAATGTAACATAGATGTTTTCAAATATTCAGAACTCAAAATTTTTACTTTCTTTATACTATTTCTTAGGAATCTGCTGGAGGGTACATTCTAGCAAACCAAGAAAGTAAGTCATTGAAAGAAAAAGAAAAAATCAAAACAGAGATCTATCCAAAAGGAACTGCAAATAAGACTCAAAAATAGAACAATGCATGTGGATTAGAGTGAAAAGATGAAAATCACTAGGAGGAACCATTTTAAGGGGAAAGATAGAATTAATTTATTTGAGCCTATGGAAAATATTGATAGATATGTTTGATAGGGACATTAGAGCATTTGGGGGGAAATAACAATAGGTACGCAGAGATGAAACAAATGAGAAGGAGACAAGTATTACCTCCAGAGGGTTGTACAAGATAAGAGGCGTGAATATGCTGTATTACAACAGTAATACACTATTTCCACAATCATAATAGTCTAAGCACTAATGATTAATTTAAGCAAAATTTGTGATGCTACTTTTTGGAGATAGAGGCTTTGGAAATGGGAGCTGAGGATGCATCGCAAGAGTAATTCATCTTTCACAGTGACAAGAAATTAAGAGATGATGTCCAAAGAAACAGCTAGATTTGGCAATGGTTACCTCTGGAGTTAGGATTTGGGATCAAATGGGATGGAGCAGGTGACCGTAATTTTTTCATTTTAAGCCTTAATGAATATATTACTTTGATCAAAATATCAATTTTTAAATAATTTTTAAAAACAAAAGTAACTCTCTCTCTCAGAAAAAGAAAAAAAGTGAGCTTCTAGCTATGTCCTTCTCAGAGGGCTGACCAGTGATTTATGTGCATGAGGGGCTAGGGAGCCTCCTGAGTAGGACATCCTAACCAAGAGGAAGCCAGACAGTCAACTGGACCCAATGGCAGAGCTTTAGTCTTCAGAAGGCAAGAAGAGCTCAATGCAAGCACAGCTGTCCCTTAGAACTGTTCTCATCCCAAACCCCTACCAAACTCCGGCCCAAGGGCTGTGGAAAAAGGAAGCACTACAAGCAAAAACCTCAAGATCTAATTCACTAAGAACTCTGTAGGAACACTCAGCCCCAGACAGCCCTATCTTAGGATCCCTATACAGAATGTGTTCTGTAAGTGGGGAGATCGCTGAGCACAGATCCTTCCTTACCTGAGAGCTCTAGCACATTGGGGCAGTGTCCAGAGGGAAACTGAAGTGCTAGAAGTGGACATGCCTTCAGAGACTGGTCAGAGCAGAGCAGGAGTCTGAAATGGATAAACCGAGTGATTGCTGACAGATTATGAGCACATGTCATATAACTCCAGGGGACTCCCAAAATCTTTATGGGGCATTTTTCAGTCACTCGATACACTGTGTGAGCAGATGGAGTAAGACAGGCAAGTATAGCATCATTCTGTTTACATGGCCATGTTGCCCTCACGGGCTGGTCACCTGGATAAGCAAATCTTCCTGAATAGGGTCCGAAGGTGCTGGCTCGGGCATCTGGCTCTGGCAAAGTTTCACCTGACCATCTTAGAGTGCTCTTTCCATAGGCAGACTTCTCAGATGCCAATCAAAGAGAACACAATGCTGAGCAACTGCTTAGACCCCTCCGAAACTCCCAGGTCACTGCTCATGAGCTGCCAACTCTTCAGACATCTCCACTAAGTCCAAGAAAGGGACCTTGACCAAAGGGGAAGGCCACAGCTGCCAGCTCCCTGGTCTGGGTTCCATGGTTTCAGAAGAACAAGGAGTCCTATTGAAATGAGCTCTCAACTTTGGTGTCTGCTTTTCCCATGGCCAGATCCTCCATCTTGGGCCCTTGTGTTCATCCTCACCTTGAGCAGCCAAAGCCAAGTTGTGTTCTGGGTACCATGGAGGAAGCTCCCATCTCCTCCTGGGAGGCAAAGCAGCATGTTTGTACCTCTTCCCTTTCTCTAATGGTTCTGTTGTTACAATGAAAGGGAAATTTTCCCCTTTAGGGTCATTTCAGTTTCTAGAATAGCAGAAAGCCTCTCAGAGACCTAATTTGAGCCCCTACTCTGTCCTCTCCATCCCAAATAGTCCAAATCACACACCCCACCATTCAATAAGAGAGCGTCTTCTAAGAAAGGTCCCAATTTTTTTTTATAGCTTGGTTTTTTGCCCTCTGGCTAGACATTCCAAAATTTCAAGATCTACCTTAGGCATCTATTCTACAGTCCCCAAAGCACCAGCCCTGGCCCAGTAAATATGCCGGCACTCAATAAATACAACTTCACTAACGATTTCAACTCAAATGGCTAGTTTCATAAGGAACCTGAAAATGGGCTTGTTGGTGGAGATAGGGGAGAGATAAATCTACAGATCTTTCAACATGCTTTTGATACTCTCTCTCTTTTCAGCTTCTTCCTTACCCCCACACATACTAAAAATACATAAATAAGATTCTATTAGAAGCCAGACATTTAGAATAACACATTTTCAGGGTTTGGTTTTGTTTTGTTTTGTTTTCAACAAAGCTTGGATGCCTGTGCAGGTTGTAAATTTACAGCTGATAAACCTCTGCCAAAAGTTCTTTTGGGTGTTCACAGCTGTGAAATACAATCTTTAGGTGACTATATATCCCCTCTGTGCTCTCAGTCTGATTTCAACAGCTTGTATTTCTGACAACATAACTTATCACAACAATAATGAAATAACAAGAATATTTATTTGGATTTACACACCACCCTTCACCTAAGGATCCCTAAGAAACTTCAAACACTGCTGAAGTGGTTCTAAACCATGTACCTCTCCAACTTTGATTTAGAAGCTAAAAAAAGGAGTCAGTCTGCTGTGTGTAATTCCTTGGCAGAAATCATATACTTCCCCACAAATGGAAACAGTGAGTCACGGCTCTTCTTCAATAATCTTCTCTCCCATTCTTACACTTTTCTTCTTTGCTGAGAAATAAACCTGTGACATAACCTAGACCCCAACCTTAAATGTTATTGTTTTGTGCTTTGAAGATTGTTTTTGTAAAGGGTAAATACACTATAAAAATTAAGTGCCTTTCTACTTTTCAAGATTTATTGAAATAACTTATTTAGGATGTCTAAGAAATGGGAAATTCTATATAATCTATGGTTTTAGTTAAATAGAACCTCTCTCCTCCATCTCTTTATTTTTTTAACAAAATATTTCACTTCAAATTTATCATGTCCTAAAATGATTTCTATCGTTTTGACTCTCCCAGTTCTCAACCCAGTTCTCTCTCCTATATACTCTTCTCTGATAATAGCATTAGAGACCACCATTTTAGAAACCTCATATATATTCTTAGTTCCTATATTTCCGTTACCACCTGAACTAGTCAGTTCTACCTCAGGAATCCTCTCCATTCCCTCAACCATATCCATTTTCCAGACCCTCATCATCTGTCTTTTGTGTCTATGTAATAGCCTCTTCACTGATGTCTGTATTATCAGCCTCCCTTCTACCTTGTCCAAGGCATTGAAGATCCTAAATTTCTCTGGCTTTCAACTAGAGATAATCCACATTCCTCAGCAAGGAATAAGGATTCTGTCTAAATATGGCCCCTGACTACTTCATCCCCCACCAATTCCTATATGTTTGCATGCTCATGTACTCACACACATACCCTAGACTCTTACCTCATCTCCCAACACAAGAGGTCACTAACACTAAGCAATAAATTAGGAAGCCGTAAACTTGTGACTGAGTCTAGATGATAAGCTAGTTGAGCATAACTAAGCATGAAGGAAGTAACAACATATAAGAGAAAATTTCTGGTTTCTTTTTACAATTTTCTTATGATGCAAGAAAACAAACCCAGGAGGGCCTGTCACTTAGGATAATGGTTAATATGAATGACAACTAAAGCTTCTGAATTCTGTAAGGCTGCCCTGGCCAGCCTTCCAGGAGTTCTCGGCCACTTTTGTGGACCTGTAATAGTGCCATTCTCATGGAATTTTTGTAAGTGATTGTCAAGGGGAGAGAGGAGTTCTCTGTAAACTGCAAAATACTATACAAAATGTAAAAAGTCACTATTTTTCCTCTAAATAAATATTCATTCAGTTCTGTCTTTTACAATTCAAAACTCATTAGAAAAACACAATTCATAGAGCGTCTGTCTTATGCAAAAAGAAAATGCCACATACCCATGACAATGCAAATAATTTTTTAATGAAAGAGTGTTGCGAAATAGCAGGGTATCTTTTACTGAGAACATAGGAATCCGTATGAATTCAGAAACATTACACCACGGCTGTTAGCAGGGCAGCCCTGGTATGTCTTGGCTGAATTTTTAATATTCTATCTTTTTAATCTTGCATGACTCTCCCTGGCAAAGTCACTCCAAAAAGAATAGACTCTTAATAAACATTCGAGGCTGGGGACTAGCTATTTGTAAAATGCACTGTTCATTAAGAAACTGTAGGTTAGGCTAAATCAAATGTTTTATAGAGACTAATATATCCATGGTAAGACTTCATTAAATATGTTACTGTTTTTATGGCCCCTTTAGCATGGAAAACAAATAACTTGTCCCTATTCTCAAGAGACTGCTCTGATCC
>NW_011888914.1:4648927-4656160 GCF_000151845.1 Pteropus vampyrus
ACTATAAAAATTAAGTGCCTTTCTACTTTTCAAGATTTATTGAAATAACTTATTTAGGATGTCTAAGAAATGGGAAATTCTATATAATCTATGGTTTTAGTTAAATAGAACCTCTCTCCTCCATCTCTTTATTTTTTTAACAAAATATTTCACTTCAAATTTATCATGTCCTAAAATGATTTCTATCGTTTTGACTCTCCCAGTTCTCAACCCAGTTCTCTCTCCTATATACTCTTCTCTGATAATAGCATTAGAGACCACCATTTTAGAAACCTCATATATATTCTTAGTTCCTATATTTCCGTTACCACCTGAACTAGTCAGTTCTACCTCAGGAATCCTCTCCATTCCCTCAACCATATCCATTTTCCAGACCCTCATCATCTGTCTTTTGTGTCTATGTAATAGCCTCTTCACTGATGTCTGTATTATCAGCCTCCCTTCTACCTTGTCCAAGGCATTGAAGATCCTAAATTTCTCTGGCTTTCAACTAGAGATAATCCACATTCCTCAGCAAGGAATAAGGATTCTGTCTAAATATGGCCCCTGACTACTTCATCCCCCACCAATTCCTATATGTTTGCATGCTCATGTACTCACACACATACCCTAGACTCTTACCTCATCTCCCAACACAAGAGGTCACTAACACTAAGCAATAAATTAGGAAGCCGTAAACTTGTGACTGAGTCTAGATGATAAGCTAGTTGAGCATAACTAAGCATGAAGGAAGTAACAACATATAAGAGAAAATTTCTGGTTTCTTTTTACAATTTTCTTATGATGCAAGAAAACAAACCCAGGAGGGCCTGTCACTTAGGATAATGGTTAATATGAATGACAACTAAAGCTTCTGAATTCTGTAAGGCTGCCCTGGCCAGCCTTCCAGGAGTTCTCGGCCACTTTTGTGGACCTGTAATAGTGCCATTCTCATGGAATTTTTGTAAGTGATTGTCAAGGGGAGAGAGGAGTTCTCTGTAAACTGCAAAATACTATACAAAATGTAAAAAGTCACTATTTTTCCTCTAAATAAATATTCATTCAGTTCTGTCTTTTACAATTCAAAACTCATTAGAAAAACACAATTCATAGAGCGTCTGTCTTATGCAAAAAGAAAATGCCACATACCCATGACAATGCAAATAATTTTTTAATGAAAGAGTGTTGCGAAATAGCAGGGTATCTTTTACTGAGAACATAGGAATCCGTATGAATTCAGAAACATTACACCACGGCTGTTAGCAGGGCAGCCCTGGTATGTCTTGGCTGAATTTTTAATATTCTATCTTTTTAATCTTGCATGACTCTCCCTGGCAAAGTCACTCCAAAAAGAATAGACTCTTAATAAACATTCGAGGCTGGGGACTAGCTATTTGTAAAATGCACTGTTCATTAAGAAACTGTAGGTTAGGCTAAATCAAATGTTTTATAGAGACTAATATATCCATGGTAAGACTTCATTAAATATGTTACTGTTTTTATGGCCCCTTTAGCATGGAAAACAAATAACTTGTCCCTATTCTCAAGAGACTGCTCTGATCCTCAAATCTGCTTGGCACTTGCCTTGCATGTAGATATGGTGTCAAGGGTGGTTTTACAAAATAAAAGATTGGAACCAGTTTTTTGCTGCTGACAAATGCACTGATAATACATGATGAGGAATAAAGTTTTATTTTGGTATTCCCCAAACTGTGTTCTATGGAATATTAGTTCTATGAGATGGTAACATATATTCTGAAAAAATAAAAAAGAAGAAAGCGGTCATGATAAGCGGCTCTCCCATGAGCAAATAGTTTTGAGAAATAGATTAAACAAAGGCAAGGAATTTTTTTTCCTGACAGATATTTAGAGCCTTCAATAGGCCGAAGTGCTTTGTGACTCTCATAGAGGGGAATACAGTATATAGAGCGCCTCCAAAATTATTTGACCATAGAACTTAGTTTCTACAGCACAACACAAAAGACACTAATGTTCCACAGAACATAGTTTAGAAGAGGCTGTTTTATTTAATAAAGCCAAGTAACCAATGACAACCAGTTCAATAGTTTCCAGAACATCATATTTCTCATTGAAAGTCCCAAACAAGGGAATATTCCCCACAAGCAATATCATTACAAGAAGCATGAGACAAAATTATCTGCAAATGAAGTTTCGAGTAAAACACATTAAGATTTCACTAGAGTCTGAGAATCCATAATTCAATATTTGAAGTCATTGTTTTTCTTATTGAGAATAGGAAACAAAATTGACAAAGAAGGTTGCCATATTTTCTATACTTTGCTGTAGAATGACAATTTTTACTAAAGTACAGGAAGCAAAATATTAAAAAAACAAAAAACCAAGTATATCTGCTGTCCAAGTTTTCCCTTGTAATTTCCTTCGTAAAAGCATCTTAAAAGCAGCAAGCTTATGGTGCCCATCCTGGATCCCCTTTATGTGGCATCTCCCAGGTGTCACGAGTGTTGACTGCTAACAGTTCCAGAGGCTTTTCCCCAGGAGAATTGCTCTCTGCAGAACAGGACTAACCTTATCCAGGATATTACATCAGGGTCCATGACCTGTTTGGTGCCTGGCTGCACAGCAGGAGGTAAGCGGTGGGACAACAAGCAAAGCTTCATCTGTATTCATAGCCACTCCCCAGAGCTAGCATCACCTCCTCAGCTCCCCTTCAGATCATCAGGCATTAGATTCTCATAGGAGCACCGGTCCTTGGTGCCAAAAAGGTTGGAGACTGCTAGATTACATCACCCATCTATCCCAAGGCAGCCCACAACCAGTGACTGACCGACATGGGGTACGAAAGTCTGGCCTCCTTTTCTCAGCTGCGACCAGCTATGTGGTCAATTCATGCTCAGAACTCCCCTGTAGGATCAAGTTAAAGCTGGCCTCCAACAGAGACCACATCCTTGCTTAGCTCCTTGCCCTATTTTATTTTCCTTACTCTCTTTCCCTGAGACCACTCCAATAAGTCACATACACCCAAATGCCAGCCTCAGGTTCTGCTCTTAGGGAACCCAACCTAAGACAATACAGTTTATAACGTTACAGCTAAAGAGACAGTTATCTCTTAAGTACAATATTAATGTAGCTAGCTCACAGTGGTCAGTTTTCTTTCCTGCTTCAGAAACCTTACATCATATTCTAATAAGAGACCCTAGATCAGTACTTCCCATTGTGTGGTCTTGGACCATGCACATTAGATTTATCGGGGTGCTCGCTAAAAATGTGGATTGCCAAAGCCCACCCCAGACCTACTGAATCAGAATTTATGAGAGTGGGACCCACAAATTATATTTTCTATATCAAGTACTTCTGATGCACACTAGAGCTTGAGATCTACTATCAAGAAGCGATGTTTTGTCTATGACCATGCCACCCTGAAAGTGCCCGATCTCATCTGATCTCGGAAGCTAAGCAGGGTTGGGCCTGGTTAGTAAGCGTTAAAAAAAAAAAAAAAAAAAAAAAGGCATGTTTTAGCCAGCTTCTCTCCTCTATCCCCTACCCTCCCTGTAGAAACTGAGAGATACTCCCAAGGCAAGCCAACTTGTCTTCTTACCTTCTGTCTACCGATAAACTCTTCTGAGAGAAAACAATGTATGAATTTCCAAATGGAAACTTTCAATGTGGTCTACAGAGAGAGAGAGAGAAATGAAACCCAAGCAAATTATTGTCTTTGTTAATGACAAATTTCTTCAAAATGTAAATTGTGTTCCATTTGTTTGAAATCAAAAAATGTAATTTGAGATGTCTCTCCCTAAATAAATAAGTTGGAGAAGCTATGTTTAATCATCTAAAATCAATTATTTCCAAGTATTTAGGAACTATGGGAGGGAAGAAAATCTGAAAACATTTTTTTCAAAGCACAATGCAGAAAAGATTTACAGTAACTCATAAACATCTATATTGCCATATTTATTCATCTTACAAAAGTTGACTGCCACTTGAGAATCATTTATATAAAAAGTCTCAGATCTCTGAATACACAGTGAAAAACACCACTAAATACCATGTTTTTGCATGCCTCTGACAACCATGTGACAACCACAGCTGAGCACACGTACCTCAATCAGCAGGACAATAAAAATTAACCACAGGTATAAGTAAGTAACAAGAGATCAAACAGAGCTCCAATAGCACACCTGCTGTCTCTTAGGCAGGGGTCCCTAACCCCCAGCCAAGGACTGGTACCAGACCAGTCCGTGGCCTGTTAGGAACTGGGCCACACAGTAGAGGTGAGCGGCAGGCCAGCAAGCAAAGCTTCATCTGTATTTGCAGCTGCTCCCCAACACTAGTATTACTGCCTCAGCTCCACCTCAGATCATCAGGCATTAGGTTCTAATAGGAGCACCAATCCCTGGTGCCAAAAAGGTTGGGACCGCTGCCTTAGGGAACCAAGATGGGTCAAGAGAATCAGAGGGTGTGTGGAGATAGTTCCTAGGGAGTGGTGTTCACTGAGCAACAGTTGTTTCAAGCCTAAGGAAACTCTGCTCTTATTTTGTCATTGTTTTGAGGGAGGGTGTGTGTGTGTGTGTGTGTGTGTGTGTGTGTGTGTGTGTGTGTGTGTGTGTGTGTGTGTGTGTGTGTGTGTTGAGTTTTTTGGTGCAGGGGAAATAAAGTGGTCTTGATCCAATGCCAGACAGAGCAGGTGACCAATTCCTCAGTGGCTGGCATTTCTTAATGACCATCTCAGCAGGGATCCCAAAATGAATCAGCCACCCCTGGAAAACTCACTCGCCCCTAGAAGATGCTCCTAATAATTATCTAGTGCTTGGTTAATAGAGAAAACAAGAACACACTTCTAATCAAAGTGAAGCATTCTTTTGAATCCCAGACGTCTAAAATGCTACCTGTAGGAGATTGGTTTGTTCAGTTTGTTTTTCTCTTGGATGTTAAAAAATATGAACTGGATGACAGCAAATCTAAATGCAAAACTAAAAGAGAAGTCTAAACTTGCAAGTTATAAAAATATATTAAGACCAATATTTTTAAGAAGAAATACGTCAAATATAAAGCATTGCAAATAACACATTTTTTAAGAAAAGGCAACTCTACGGGCATGAACATGTAGTTTCCATAATCTAAAGTGGTTCCAATGTGTCATTTTAAAATGAACTTAAAGTTCCTTGGAAAATGTGTTATTAGAGTGGCTCCTTTGGGGAAGAACGTTAAACATCACTCAATGTGATTACCTGGGGCCACAACTGCCAAGAGCCAGCTTCTTTGCCTTGAATTTCCTAATAACTCTGTTGGTATACCACAGCAAATTGACCAGCACCAAGAGGATGTTGGTCACCTGAAAAACTCGAGATTCTTAAACAGACACAACAAGAAGAAGAAAGAACTATTTTAGAGAAAGGATCCCGGCAATGGCAAAACCAAAAGCAGTAATGTCCCCAGGCTTTTGTCAATAAACAGTCTCACTGCCCTGACAATTTCAGGGAAGGTAGGAAGAGACATTACGATGTTAAACTCATCTCCTCAACATTGATTCTCATGGAGACACTAGAATAAATCATCAAATTACCTATCCGAGGGGCTCTCAGAGAAGCACCAGTTTCAACAACTCTATGAAGAACCAGCCTGGGAGAACTCATATAGCGCTTCGACCATGGGGTTGATCTACAAAGCACATAGATAAAGGAGGCAGAATTAGTGCTAACTTACTCAAGAAAGTCAATTCCAGTCTACATGATATTCTTAGCAATAACCTATTATGGTTTAGTACCTGACTGGTCAAAGGCCAGATCCAAAACGTAACTATCAGTGGCTTAGTGTCAGCCCAAGCACCATAGAGTATCATCAAAATGAAAGCTAGGATTAAAATTATGTACCTTAGTTCTTCGGAAGACACAAAGTTGAGTGAGCCCTCTTAAAAGTCATGGAATCCTAACTAAAAGCAACTGAAATATAAATAAATAAGAAAAGATGGTCAACCTCATTAGTTATCAGGAAACAAATTAAAACCATGTATGAGACCATTTTATACTACCAGAATGGCTAAAATAAAAAGACTGGCAATACAAAATGTTGGTAAAGATGAAGAGCAACAAGAACTCTCAAACTGATGGGGTTGTAAACTGGTTAGGCCACTCTGGAAAACTCTTTGGCAGTATTACTAAAGCTGAACATACATATACACAACGTCTCAGTAATCCCGCTGCCGAGTCTGCAGCCTACAGAAATGCGTACATATGTTCACCAAATTACTTCTAGTTTTAGGCTATTGTGAAAAGTGCTGCTATGAATATTTTCACAGAATATTCAAAAGTTCAAAAATAGGCAAAACTAATCAATTGTATTAGAGGTCAGGATAATACTACCCTTGGGCGGAAGCAGAGAGAGACTCCTAAGGCTAGTAAGATTCTGTATCTTAATCTAGATACTAGTTACACAGGTCTATTTACTTTGTGAAAATACTATGAGTTATGTATTTATAATTTATATACTTACAATAGTACTGTATGCTTTATGCTAGGGAGCAAATTATTTTCCCAAAAATTTATACATTGATGTCTTAACTCCCAATGTGATGGTATTTGGAGATGGGGCTTTTGAGAGGTAATTAGATTTAGATGAGGTTGTGTGAGTGGGGCTCCATGATAGGATTAGTGCCCTTATAGGAAGAGATACCAAAGAGCTTGGCCTCTCCCTCTCTGCCACGAAAGCATACAATGAGAAGGTGGCTATCTGCAAGTGAGGAAAAAGGCCCTCACCAGGAACCAAATGGGCCAGCACCTTCACCTTGGACTTCTCAACCTACAGAACTACAAAAAATAAATGTCTTGTTTAAGCCACCAGTCTATGATATTTTGTTACAACAGCCTGAGCAGATTAATACACTATTCTTTGATAAACACTGACTTATAACAAAACAATAATAAAAAAGCAACTGTAAACCATTAGAAAAATAGTTTATCAAAAACAGAAATCACTTGAAAACTATAATTTCAGTACAATGTCTTGTGGTATTAGTAAGGGATGATTGTTGAGACCTTCTCAGATTCCCAGATTTGCAAAAGCCACTTTAGAGAAAAATAAAGCCCCATTGCGATGTGGTGCTAGGACAGGGCAGATACTTGTTACATGACTGGTTCTGGACACAAGACTTGCAGTCTTTGAAACTCAAATCTTTGCTTCAGCAAAATGAGAAATGACTACCTTTTTGAGGACACACACACACAATCCCATTACTAGAATGTCTACAAAGGCCAAGTTTACCATATAAGGTTTGGA
>NW_011888914.1:4656210-4691929 GCF_000151845.1 Pteropus vampyrus
AAGCTGAACATACATATACACAACGTCTCAGTAATCCCGCTGCCGAGTCTGCAGCCTACAGAAATGCGTACATATGTTCACCAAATTACTTCTAGTTTTAGGCTATTGTGAAAAGTGCTGCTATGAATATTTTCACAGAATATTCAAAAGTTCAAAAATAGGCAAAACTAATCAATTGTATTAGAGGTCAGGATAATACTACCCTTGGGCGGAAGCAGAGAGAGACTCCTAAGGCTAGTAAGATTCTGTATCTTAATCTAGATACTAGTTACACAGGTCTATTTACTTTGTGAAAATACTATGAGTTATGTATTTATAATTTATATACCTACAATAGTACTGTATGCTTTATGCTAGGGAGCAAATTATTTTCCCAAAAATTTATACATTGATGTCTTAACTCCCAATGTGATGGTATTTGGAGATGGGGCTTTTGAGAGGTAATTAGATTTAGATGAGGTTGTGTGAGTGGGGCTCCATGATAGGATTAGTGCCCTTATAGGAAGAGATACCAAAGAGCTTGGCCTCTCCCTCTCTGCCACGAAAGCATACAATGAGAAGGTGGCTATCTGCAAGTGAGGAAAAAGGCCCTCACCAGGAACCAAATGGGCCAGCACCTTCACCTTGGACTTCTCAACCTACAGAACTACAAAAAATAAATGTCTTGTTTAAGCCACCAGTCTATGATATTTTGTTACAACAGCCTGAGCAGATTAATACACTATTCTTTGATAAACACTGACTTATAACAAAACAATAATAAAAAAGCAACTGTAAACCATTAGAAAAATAGTTTATCAAAAACAGAAATCACTTGAAAACTATAATTTCAGTACAATGTCTTGTGGTATTAGTAAGGGATGATTGTTGAGACCTTCTCAGATTCCCAGATTTGCAAAAGCCACTTTAGAGAAAAATAAAGCCCCATTGCGATGTGGTGCTAGGACAGGGCAGATACTTGTTACATGACTGGTTCTGGACACAAGACTTGCAGTCTTTGAAACTCAAATCTTTGCTTCAGCAAAATGAGAAATGACTACCTTTTTGAGGACACACACACACAATCCCATTACTAGAATGTCTACAAAGGCCAAGTTTACCATATAAGGTTTGGAGATATAAAGTAAAACCAGGAGCACCAAGAATAGACTGGGTAGAAAGGGTCATCATGGGTCACAAACTAAATATTACTGGGATATGAAATGCCTTTTCTAAAATGTTTAAATTACATATGTCATATGTTCCTGGTTAATAAAACTTGGGCTGTTGTATAAGAAAAATTCAATCAGTGACACTGGGCTCTAGTAATGGGAGTTGACATATAAGGGCTGGAAACTGATCCTTTGGCCATCCTAGACTAGGTACTCACTAAAGGATGATATTTCGTTTGGGTGAAAAACATTTGAGCAAATGGTGGAAACCATGCAAAATAATGAAAATAATACTCGTGAGCAAAAACAGTGTTCACAAGCACTGCGGACTGACTGCCAGGATTGAACCTGGCTCCACCCACTTGGCCTTGGGCAAGTTACCTAACCTTTTCATGCCTTGGTTTTCTCACCTACACAGGGAGGTAACAATTATATGTAAAGTGTGCCTGCCATCCAGTAAACAATATAAACACATGGACTCTCATTCCAAAACAAGGAGGCGCTTTGAGATTCTTAGGACTAGTAAATAGTTTTCCCTTCCTGACTTAGGGTAGAGGAAAAGAAAGGAGAGAGCAAGTCCAGGTGTAGGAAAGGATTCCAGAAGACCCCAACCCCAGAGCACTTCTCCCGCTTCCTCAGAGACACCAGAAATGCCCAAACACATTCTACAATCAGAAAGACTTGAAATGGCAATTGCTCCTTAAAGCAGCTCTTTGAATATTGTCTTGTTCACACTATAAAGTAAATGTTGCTGTTAAAGACCCTGTTAAGGCACTAATTTGAAAACTGGACTACAGAGGTCCCTGAGGCTCTGGACACTTGAAAGTGGAAAAGGAAGTCCCAAAAGAGAAAAAACTAGAGACGTTGGAGCCAACTTCATTATTTTTTCCTATGATCAGCCTGTACATGGGGAACTATTTATTTCATTATGAAAAAAGATGACTTAAAAAGTTATCTAGGCAATACAAGTCCCCGCAAATCATCCTTCCTCGATTATTTGTGTTTGTGAAGAGCTTTTAAGCTTGAATTAACAGACACTAGTTACTTCACATGTGCTTTGACTGTGTAAATACAATTTAGTATTAAACACAGACTAAAACACAGAAACTAAAAAAGCCACAGAAAGGTACATGTGTGTAATTTTAATTCTAATAGAGATACAAACCTTTGGAAACATGAATATATGTTTTTAGGTACTTAACTATGAAAGTGGAATGTGATTGAAAAGAGCTGCCCCGTTGGATAACACACATCTATTTCTAGAAATAGATCTGTGATAAGCTTTTCAGGGTGATCTAGTAACTGGCTATGCATGTTGACCACAAAAGGTAGCAGGCCATCTCTAATTGAAAACTTTTTAAATTTATGAACAACAAAGGCTTATGGAGCTTCTCCTGGATTGGCCCAGAATCTAACTTCACACCACTTTTATGGTCTGCGTCTGCCTGAGGCAGCAATCCCTTTCTAGACATTCTCTGGAGACTCCTTCACGGTCTGTGGTTTTGCAATAAAGAGATAAGCTACAAGAAGGGAAATCAACACAGAGAGAAATCACCTCTATTGAAACACTCCTTTGTATCTGGGTTCTCCAAATTATATGCTCCTGAGAATTCAGGACTACTATTCTCTCTTCAGTCAGAAAAATATACATTACATTCAAGTATAAATCTTCTACCCTTCTTAATTTCCATAAAGAGAAAACAAAGTCAAATAATTTCTCTATACACATATTGAATTAAGGGTGGTTAAAAGCGGTAGATTGGTAGAAATTATTATGACTATACAGAGCCACACTAAAATCATTAGCGAGATAAGAAAAGAGAGCAGGAAAAGGAACAACAGAGTGAACCAAGGAGATTCCAGGTAAATTGTTCTCATTTTTTAGTATCTTGGCCTGAGGCTTTAATGTGAATTTTAGATAAAGACATTCAGACTCTGCAGAAATCTTTAATAGAATACCCAACCCAACAATAATGCATTTTTCTGCTGTGGCAGAGGACTGCCGTTAAATTTTCCAGCAGTCATGATATGCATTTCCAGGCAAGAAAAGGGCCAAGGAAAAAGGATTTTTTCATAAGGCAATTAAGGTAGAACACAGATTAGGAGAAAAATGAAAAGGCTCTTTATCTTCTTCTATGTAAATATTTTTTCTAATATACCACCTGCTGGAAGCCTCTGGCAGAATATGATTGCAAGAACATAACTTCTGTGAAGCAATTTTCTGAATTCTTGAGTAATTCAATCAAAAGTGGGACAGCCCTTGAGTTATTCAAGATATTATCTCAAACCACTGCTTTGTCCTACTTTTACCAACCTGCCCCAGAAATCTCTATTTATCTGTTTTCCTGTTTGTTGAAATGAATCCCTTTAGCTTTCTCCTTGAGTCTGAAATCCAATCAGTTAATAAATAACCTTTCCACTTCCAATCCTGGGAGTCATCTTGGATCTCCTAACCCACCCACCTTCACGCCAACAGGCCACATTGATCCTCCTAACACACACACACACACACACACACACACACACACACACACACACACACACACACACACACACACACGTATACATGGTATACTAAAATATGCTGTTGAATATGGTACTTTCTCTGTGGGCAGTGCCTTTTTTTCTCCTCTACACCCACTCAAATTCTAGACCTTTAATATGAAACTCATCTTCTCCCAGCAACTTTGCTGGATGAAGCCTATTCCAGTCTCTTAACATTTAAGTATCAAGGTCAAATCCTGTGTGAATAAATTCTAGGTTTCTGGTTGTGATGGACTTTGATTCTTTCTAACATTGTTTGAAATAACATGACTCTTAGTATTTTTTTCTTAGTTCTCCTAGCCCCAACCCCTACTTCCACCCCAATTTTCTCTCATGCATATACACACAACAGATTGATCAAGAGCAGCAATTGCTTGGTCATTTTGATTATTTCCCCCCATCCTTCCTATAGCACCAAGTATACAGTATTTTTAGCACTACAGTTATTAAAGAAATAAATATTTCTTCACCATTTTTTTTTTGATAGCTAGAGACAGAAGGACATGAAAACTAAACTGCCAAATAAATATCTGATCCAATGCACCTAACCTCCTGAAGGCTGTCTTTGGGTGTGGGAGCTGGAGCAGGAAGGATTTTAATTAATTTGCCTCCACAAACCTCTGATTGATTGTTTCCATCCTTCAAAGACCAAACTGTAATAGTCCTCCCTCTCTGACCCATCAGCCTGGGGACATAACCTTTTGTCTGCCCCTCATTCTCTGCCAGAGTTTTTTCTCCGTAAACACCACAGAGGTGATAGCTGGAATGTTTCAAAAAACCCCTAACGTATAATTTACCCCACTATTATGTGACTATTTATTCATACATCAGTCTCCCATGATTAAGGTCAAATTTAGCAAATTAAAATACAAGATGTCAGTTAAATTTAAATTTCAGTTAAATAACAAATAACTTTTTAGTATAAGTACATCTCAAATTTTGCATGGGCCATACTTATACTTAAAAAATTATTTGTTGTATATCTGAAGTTCAAATTTAATTGGGCATTCTGTATTTTCTCCGGCAACTCTACCCCAAACAGACTGCAGCCATTGCTGTATCCCCCCACACTCATCTTGCCCCATGCTGTGTACACAGTAGGCATGTGTACACATGAATGCAAATAACTTTCATTCTGAGTTAAAATGGCATCAAATGGCACTGAAAGTTAGACATACAGCATAAAAAAAAAATTAAAAGGTTAAATTTTTATTATTTAGCTCAATCGACATGGGTAGATCTGTCTAAAAAGAAGATGCTGTTCAGAAAAAGTAAATGAGAACGCGTTCGCCCTTTCTGGATAGTGTCATTACCCCAGTGATTCTCTCAAATGGCATCGTAAGGACACGGATAACGGATGGCCCCTTCAGAAGGAAGGCTGCTATCAGGTGTGCAGCTGTGACACATGCAGCTTTCCAAATAGGCAAAGCTTCACAGCTGCATTTCCCCCAAGGCTGGTTTACCTTTCTTTCTCCTACTCTAAAAAAAGGGTCTTACAAGTCATATTTCTCCAAAAAGCAATAACCAACAAGAAAATCTACCGCCGTGGAGTTAGAAAGAGATAAGAGAAATAAGCTATCTAGATTCCAGCTTAGCAATGGAGAAAGAAATTAAGAACCCCATACGTTTCATAGGTGGAAAGATGAATACAGAGGGTAAAGAAAATAGAAAAGTTTCTTTAGGGGCTGAAGTACATACTGAAAAAAATACATAAAGACAGTAAAATATTCAAGGCTTCAGAGAAGATCAACAAAGCACTCGTTCATTGTAACAATGCGGTTTTATAGAATTGCAGATCAAAGGTTTCTTCATAGGACTTTTTTATTAATTCTTTAGATACCTAAATCTTGTTACTAAACCTGTCTTCCTAATAGGCCACTTTTTGTATTGTTATTAAAATTCAAAGCTACTCTTAAAATTCAAATGCTGTATGCAAATTGGTTGAAATAAAATGGTCTTTAGAAAACAGAAAGAATGAACCTGTACAACTCATTGCTCAGAATACCATTCAAATGTGGCTTACTTTCTTAAAAAAAAGTTTTAATATACATATGTAGGAAAGGAACATCAGCACGAATGTGGAGGAACATGGTCTATATACTAGTCCTACTCATTAGTAGCTGTGAATCCTTGAATGAGTATTTTCATCTCTGTCCTTGTCCTTAAAATGGAGGTATGATGCTACTATATGGGGTGAACAGTATCTATAGAACGACCAGCACAGCCCCTAGGAAGTATCTTATTCATTATTTATTCACAGAGAAAACATCACTATCATCATCATCATTATCATCATTGTAAATATTACTTCAGTAACTGATTGCTGGCTGTGAGGAAATTGCTTTATACATGTTCATTATCAAGCGTGGCAGATGTAGGATTCTAGTCCTTATTCTGTTGATTCTAAAGGCTCTGCCCTGTTTACTACACCATCCTGCCTCTAAGAATAACAACACTTTCATGTAAATCCCTTCACTTCAGCCTTATACTGTCTCTACTTTAGAGAGTCAGATTTACTGATTTTTAATAGCAGGAAGGCTGAGGCCTTCAGAGGTGTGAGAGAGAATAGGTAGCATAAATAGCAGCAGTAACTACCGCCCTTTGTCTCAACAGTCTCTGGGCCATTAGAAAAGAACAGATTTTTTTTTCAATTGGGATAGTTATATGCACAGTGTAAAAAAAAAATTTACAAGAGAGAATACAGTGAAACATCATCATCCAGACACAACCCTCATTTCCTTTTCTTAGAGGCAACCGTTATTAACAACTTGTTACTAACCATTGTTACCAACGTGGAAATCAGGTGAAAATTTTTGTTTCTTCTGAACTTCAGTGAATCAGAACCTCCACAAGAATAAGGAAGAGCATTGCTGCAGTCTGGGACCCTGCTGACAGGGACAATTCCGGAATTGGTGAGGGCAATTCTGAAGGTGATGAGGACAGCTTGAAGAGAGAAAAGGCACCTACTGTGTATGATTAAGGTCCTAGAGAAGAAGGCAAACATTTCCTGTGGCAGCTGGAAGTCAATTATCAAGGCTGATGATGAATGAGGATTTGAAATATTGTTTACAAAAAGAAGAAATACCTCTGGAGTTCAGGTCTTTTTAAATCAGTGCATTTTGAAACCAAATGTTTCAGAATACTCCTCCGACGTGCTCACACAGGTGCACAAAAATGTTTAGACAAGGAAATTTGTTATAGCATTTTTTTCTAAGAGCAAAACATTAGAAAGAACTCAGATGCCCACCTATAGTAAATTAGTTGAAGTGTCATTTATCCACTACAACAAAACACTCTCCAATGATGAAAAAGAGTAAAGTAAACCTATACATGCTGATATGGACAAGCTCCAGAGACTTTCGTGTGAATTAAGAAAAAGAGCTAGCTCTCTTCCTAGCAGACCAGCCTCCTGCCAGAGAACACAGTTTATTGAATTTCAGCCCCCAATCTCCCCTCAGTCAAATGCCTTGTGCACAACTATATAATGTAGGTATAATTGCATTATATCTGCCAACATGCATTAGGAGAAGAAAAGGAACATGGATATAATTTGATGCTATTTGTGAATGTTTCAAACATCAAATACATAAATACTAAATATCTACTTTTAAGCATGAAATATTTTTGAAAGAATACTCAAGAAATTGGTAACAATGGTTGCTTCTAAGAAGAGGAAATGAGGGTTGTGCCTGGAGGACAATGTTTCACTGTATCGCTGTATATTCTTTTGCAATTTTTTTTTTTTACCCTGTGCATATAACTTTCCCAATTGAAAAAAAAAAGTGTCTTCTTTTCTAATGGCCCGGAGACTGTTGAGGCAAAGGGCCGTGGCTATTGCTGCTATGCTGCATATCCTCCCACACTTCCATACTGCCCAGAAGCCCGCGTATGATGTCCTGGTCCACTGCATCCTATGTGGCTTCCATTTATCTGTGCGCAGTGCAGAATTTTAAAGAATATTTTGAGCTGAAACATACTTTGCTTTTATACATATTTGAGCAATGACAATTCTCCAAATTATTTTCACTAGATGCTTCTCATTTTAGCCCCATACCCAGCCTGATCCAAGCCAACCATGAACTCTTTTTTTCACTTCTGCCAACCACAGTGGGAAAATAAAATACCTAGAGCAATATGTGCAGCAGCCTTTGAAAATTCCTGCAACAGTAAGTTTCTGGGTAGAGTTTATAGACTGTGTGTTTGGCAATGTGCTTCTGCACACAAGACAAACTGCTTTGGAGGCTGGTAATTGATAAAAGTCATGGTTAAGAATTGCACTTGATCTGGATCATTTAATAGCAATTCAATCCTGGGCAAGTTCCGTACATACTCTATGCCTCAGTTTTATCATCCAAAAATTGGGACCACTAATACTTCCCTCAGAGGGTTAGTGTGATAGTTAAGTGAGATAGTACATGTGCCACAGAGTTATTACCCAATAAAGGTTAGTTTTTGTGACCACTGTCTTGTGGTAAGGTGGTTATTAGCTGGTCAGAAAGATGAGAAAAACAATTACAATGATAGTAACCATAAATTCATTATCATCTGAACAATTAATCAAATGTGATCTTATCAAATGTGATCTCATTCAGTACATTGTCTTCAATAAGTACATCAATAATACATGCTCTTTGAGTCTGAAAGTAAAGTACATCGAAATACTACAACATGTCCTTTACGTGGTTGCTTGGGTTTAATTGTCATTTAATTATAAAAACTACCCATTATTAAAGATTGATAGAATAGTGAAAAAAAACATAAAAAAGTAATTATCATATATAATTTCACTCCAGAGAACCATTGTTAACATGTTAATATATTTCCTATTTTTCCTGCATTTTAATAGCTGAGATCATATGAAATATGTAACTTTTTATCCTTTTTGCTGTTTTAGGCTTTTATCAAAGGGTTTTCTCAATGGCATTTAAAACTTTTCGTAAATATAATCACTTTAATAGTGGTTAATATTCCATTCGTTTTCAGTGAGTCTCTTTTGATTCTCATGTGTTTCTGCCATCATTCCATGGTCTTTCAAGATATAAACAGAGTTTAAGGGCTATGGTGCCGATGTTAAATCTAATGCTGGATTCTACTTTGGATATCTTGTTATCGCCCCACAATTACCATCTATCTTACCTTAAGAATTTGATGGACACCATCTCTACTTTGATGCTCTTCCATTTTTCATTTTGTTTTGTTTTTAAGGCAGAGGAAGAGGAATATTATTCTTATAGTTGTTTATCTAAGAAACATTTTATGGTCCTTCCACTTTTCTGTGAAACAACCTGCCTACAGCCCTGTTAAGGAATAGTGGCCATGTTTTATAACACATGACCCTATCACTCCCCTCACCCAACACACACACACACACACACACACACACACTCACACACACACACACCCTGACCACACCTGACTGAATGAACCCAGAGTGAACTCTGAGCCAACATCAGTGACCAATAACCTATGAACCTGAATGGTTCAGTTTGAAAATTTCATCTCTCTCTTAGTAATTTTCATGTGGGAATTGGAGTGACAGGGGCAAAGAGCAGTGAGGGCAGAAACTTAAGTAGTATCAGAACTAGAGGCCTTAGCCATAAAACACAATAAGGTGGAATTCTGGCAGACTAAAAACTTTGAATAAGCTTATTTAATAGGGAAAAGAACACAGATATTCATAGAGAAGCAGAGACACTACAAGATTAATCCCTGATCTTCCAAACAACTTCCTGATTGAGACTACTAAAATGTCAGTTAAACTTTTTAAACTTTTTAAAAAACACATCAATGAGCTGGATAAATAAAGTTGTCTGTAGATCCCAAAGATGCAATCAGAGCAGACACCCTGGTTGGTAAGTGAATACCAAAGCTGGCTTTCACCCTGAAAGTTTCTGCCAAACCCTGGAGCATTTAAGCTTCTGCTTTGAGGGCTACACAGGGCTAAGGACCCAGCTAAGATCAGCAATGTAAATGAAGACCCTCCCTCACACAATGTTGGAAACCCCAGAGAGTGACATCATCAACGTACAGATGAATGAGAACTAGACTCTGTTCTATAGAAGATGGCAGCAAGGATCATGTCTCTCTTGATCTTGGTGCTGAGTAGATGGATAAACAATCTCCCATAAGTGTTCACAGCCAGAAGCCAGTCCTCGTATGGCTTGAAGTACAAATTCACGTTGACTGTGTAGTTTGAAAAACTTTAAGCAGAGCACTAATTCCTCGAGTGCCTGGGCCAATAATCTCAGCTTCAACCTAGGTTTCAAAGGATTCCCGTAGATAAAGTTCCAGAAAAATACACAACTTTCCGGCAAAAACCATAAAACACACACAAAGAGACACCATGAGGGGAAAAGGCAATGCAGATTTTGAAAAAGAATTGCCTGGGTTCTGCAGTTCCTGGCCTTGGATAGCCAAGAGATCCTCTTTAATGCTGCAATAATGTCTGTCTTTACGTTATCAAATTTTACAGAGACTTGTTCTTTAAAAAATATCACAACTCCCTGTTATTAGTTTTTGTCCCTTAAGAGTGGGCTGACAGCACGGATCTTAAGGACAGCAGTAGCAAGGGCTCTGTTGCCTCTACTCGCCATTATCTTTACTGCTATCACATTGGTTTCTGAACTGCATCCTGCAGCCTGTCCTTTGTGATCACCAAGTGCCAGTGAACTTATGCATCTCTCTTTATATCTATTTGAATGACACACTGGATGAACAGAGGGGCTTACTGTGTCCAGGCGAGATTTGATTGCAGAAGAAATGTATTAGAAAATTCTTGTGGGAAATCTAGCTTATGCTAATCAAATACAATTTGGATGATTGTAAATGCCTGGGAATTAAGGAGAGTGAAACCAAAGAGCAAAGGACTGGCCACCTAATTCCCCACAAGCGTTGAATACAAGAAATAACTAGTCTTATCATTTTAGACACAATGGGAAATAATCCAGAGCCGAAAGTCTGGTCTATGCAGATAAATCTTTCACAGAAAGGTGAATAAAGCAACTGTTAGCCAGCTTTAAAAAACGTAATATGGCACTATTATGAAAGCTGGCATTTTGTAAACCTGTGCTCTTCTTCTGGGAATGATCACACTGTTTCAAATCCCCAGGCTATAGATGGGGATAAAAATGTCTTCAGTTCTCCAGAGAACTCTCTGTTGGCTGGCTGCCAGCTGTTGCTAAGACTGTTGTTTCTTGAAGTTCTCATCTGCGCTTCTGTTTGTAGTCCCATTAAACAAACAAACTGCCTTGTTGCTGACAAGATTCTACTGGGTAGACGTTCAAGGAGTGGCAGGGAGACAGAAGCAAACAGAACTCCTGACCTTCCTCTCAGGCTGAATTAACACTGTTTGGTTAATACAACCAATCACAGGGAAAGAAAATGTGCTCCAGAGCTAAAGCCTCTGCTTTATTAGCTTCTTCTCTTTACTCTGTGAGGAACTATTTTGAGATTAATTGGACTTTTATCTGGAATACCCAGTTGTGTGACCCTTCTTTGATCTGTAATGGCAAACCAAGGCAGAATTATTTCCTGCTGAAGGTCAGGTACACAACGATATTTGAAAACAATTCACCCTCATGCATTAAGGAAATGAGAAGAGCATTCTGCTTCCTCCTTTTCTTGTTTGGAAAGCCATTTTCAATTTCAGATTAAGAGAAAATTGTGGGTCCAGTACTAGTGATTCTGTCAAAACAGAAAATTAGGTATTCTTTGGTTGCCAATGAGCTTAGGCAAAATTGATACGATCTGTATTATACAGAATCCTTTTGGATACTAGGACCTTTAGGCTACAAAGCAGTTATTACATATTTCAGTTGATATCTTAGCAAAATACTTTTTCTTCTCCTTTCTCAATTTGCTTCATTTGAAAAGACCTAGTTTTCTCTGATTTGAGAAACCAGCCCTCCTTCAAGGATCTGATTTGCAGTACTGTTATTCCTGATCTTGTTTCTAGAACTCTAAGAGAAGAGGAAATATATCTATCATAAATGTGTTTACACACACACAAACACACACACACACACACACACACACACACACACACACACGAAAGTTAAGAAAGGATATACTTTTAAAAGAATGCTGCTTGGAGTTTAGGTTTAGTAACTTCTGATTCAACCAGCTAGTCCACCAATTTAAATCATCAAGCACTTCTACACATTCAAGGCATTACGCTGTGCCAATTAAGTCAAACATCAACCAAAGGGAGGGTTCTAAAGCTAGCTGAATTTCACAAATTTCATCACTGACCATCTCAAACCAAAACATGGTCATTTATTTTTTTCAGTTTGTGAATTCTGACTTAGTTGAATGGAAGGCTTCATATGTAATCCTTATCAGAGAATATGCTCAATGCCTTTGTTCATTACTAGGAATCCATTCCTACTGAAAAATAAAATGTCATTTTCTCACCATTAGCATCATCAACAATGAACTCTTACCAGATGCAAGGTTTCATAGTCTAGTGGAGAAATCAGAATACACAAGAGGGGCTGGAGGAGGTTCTGAATACAAAGGGGCAGCACAAGGGAGTCTTTGTGGCTTTGGACTTGCTCTGTCCCTGTCTGTCATAGTGGTTACAAGAATCTATGCATATATATAAATCCAAAAGAACTGAAACTTACTTCATGTAAATTTTAAAAATGTATATTTCTAATGCATGAGAGGAACACAGAGGCAGATGTACCATGAAGCTAGTGAAGCTTAGGCTTCAGGGCCCATCTTGAGAATAGCCCCTTACAAGGCCTTGTACCTATTTTGTACTCTTTTTCATTGAAGAGGGCCACAACCCAAATGGCTTAAGCTTCAGGACCTATAAAACTTGTATTCACCTCTTGGAGGCATGATTCTAAAGTAATTGAATTTATTTCCATAAGTCAAGTATGAAGAAAGTTAAATAACAGGATGAGGTAACAAATGCCGAATGCTGGAAATTCAAAAGAAAAGTGAGGACTGAGGACTAGGGAGATCAGAGAGATTTGGGTTGGGTCTTTGTAATGAAGAGTGTGACTCTGACATCTGACAGCTTTCAAGCACCATCACTCTCATGCCTCTTCTGCCCTACATCTAGGGAAGCTAATAAGAATCTTGATTGCCTCCATCTTTGCTGTTGGCAGTAGGTTCAGACCACTCAAGCCTTGGCCAGTGTGGGATCCCTCATCCATAACCACAATAAAAGCAGAGCCGGTCTTCTTTCCTTGCTCTCTCAAGCCAGTTTCAGACCACTTGGGAGCCTGCATCACTCTCCATAGAAAGTCCCAGTATGTGAGTAATAAACTTTTTTATACCCTCTTAGTGCATGCATATATCATCAGCCTTGACATCAAAACCAAATTATGGATGGGAACCAAAATCATAAGATGGGTCCATCCTGTCCTGTTTCTGCAAGTCGACCATAACAGTCTTGAAAATCTATATGATTAAATGCACAAAGAAAAATGAAGGGCATTTCAAGAAAAGAAAATTGCTTACACTAAGACATGGAGGTGGAAATATGAAAACTGTGTTTGCAAGATAATATAATTGAGACCACATATTTATATAGATGAGTCAGAAGGGTGGGGATAAAAACTGGGGTGGTAAGTAGCAGTCATAAACAAGTTTAGAAATATAGAATTTATCTTTTACACATTAAGAAACGACCAAAAAATTTTTAAATGGGGAGATGATAGAGTCAAATAAGTATTTTAAGATTATCCATCTAGTTATGGAACATAAGATGGGTGGGAGGCATGGAGGTCAAGGGAGAAGAAAACTGTTATATTATTCAAGCATAGAATAGATTGTTGTACTGTCAATGGGATGTAAAGGAAGGAGAGAAATGATGTAAAAATACAGTGAATAGAGACTTAGCTATAGGGATGTCAGGAAAAGGAGGAGAAAAGAATTAAGGATGGCTAAAAGATATGAAATGACTATGGCAAGAATAAAGTCCACAAGACAAACAGCAATCACTAGCTACATAATCTATTCCTGGCATCTATCTGGATGGCCCATGATAAAATGATTCACATTCAATTTGAGAAACATTTATTGAGTATACATTTATTTAACAAATACTAGCAGGAGGTGCTGAACTAGGGAGGGGTCAAAGAGATAAGTAATGAGTAGCCCCTTTCCCTCAAGGAGCTTAAATTCTAGCATGAAGAACTCGTTCTTTATTCAACTAATTATAAAACAATATGGTAAATGCTATATTCATTTAAGAAGAGGAATCCTAAATATTCTGAACTGGGAACAATTAACTTTTCCAGCAAGATGAAATTTAAGCTGTGCCTTAGAGAATTATGTAGTTTTACCATGCATAGAGAAGGCGAGAACATGTCAGTAAGGAGAAAACAAGAACAAAGGAGTCATTCAAGTGAATCATGTATTCAGACATAAAGCCCAGCCCTCAGACTGGCTTATGTGGCAAGGTGTATATGGAGAGGTGTGATGAAGGAGGATGTGAAAAGTTTGACTTGAACCAGATCACAGAAAGAAAAAAAAGAATCAATGAATGTAAAGGCAACAGAAAATAATCAAAAGATTTAAATTGGAAAAAAATGATATGTCCTATGTTTCAGAAAATTTGCTCTGATGTAGATGAAGGATCAAAGCAACACAGAGAGTCTAGATGCAGAAAGACCAACTGAAAAGCTTCTGCAAAGTTGTGGAAAGAGATAATGAGAGCCTAAACTAGGCAGCTATGGTGAGGAGAAGAGGGATTTGAAAGAAAGAATTTAGAAGGGAATCAGTAGGACTTGAAAATAAATTCAATACGAGAACTGAGTACAAGGGGCGGAGGGGGGCGGCAGGTGGGAGGATGCCAAAACCAACTTTGGTTTTGTAACTTGGGTGCTTGCATCTTTGAAGCTGCTCTTAACACAGAAACAAACAAATAAACAAACAAAAAACAGGGAAGGTTAGAGCAGGGTACGATGAAATGATGAGTGCACTTTGGGAAGTATGGAGCTCGAGAAACCTACAAGTGAAAATACATAGTAGGAAGTTAAAACTGGAAGTCTGGAAAAAAGAGCTTTATAAACCACCACTTACCACTCCTATCACCATAAATAGGTAGTAGTTGAAGCCATTGAACTGGGAAAGAGCCTTAGGGTAAGAATGAAAAGCTAGAGAGAGGAGAGGAGTGAGAAGGCAAAAAAATAAAGGGAAAAGGCAGAGGAGAAGGGAAGGGTCATAAGAGGAAACAGAACAGCAAGTCGGCAAAGTAAGGCACAAAAATGAAGGGCCAGTGAAAGAGACTGGAAAGCCCCATGTGCACACAATTATGTGTAGATGTACACATATACACACGAAGATACATATACACACATATTCATACGTTATGTGCATATATGTATGACATACATTGTTTTTTAATGAAAGACAAATATAAAAGCAAATGGTTACTTATAAAAGAAGGAGGAAATAGGATTAAGGAAATAGAAATAAAAGCTACAATTTTTTGGCTATATCCTGTTTTGTAGATTTGACTTTGGAAACCTATAAATATCTTACAAATTATAAAGCAAAATTATGTTTCAAAAAAGCACTTTTTGAAGTAAAAAAAAAAAAATGAACCTACATGTGTTATTTGGTTGGTGGCATAACCATACAGAAAGGAATCAATTCAAGTAACTGTAGAGCACAATAATGTGGTTGTTCATACATAGTGGAAAAGATTTCAAAAAACAAAAAGAACTACAAAAAAATCTTAAGCTGTTTTATGTTGGGAATAATGTTGGTATCGATAGTCTGACATTGTTCTGTGTGCTGCGGGGAAAAAGAAATGTGCAAGTATATCATATTCTATTATTCCAGTGACATTGAGAGCCAGGATTCTCAGTGTAGAAGAAAGAAAATATAGATGTAAGATCAGATATATTAAGTAAGAGCTTTGCTGCACTGATATTGAGTTGGAAATATCATTATGAGCTCTTAATTTTATCTTAAAAAAATAAATATTTCCTAGTTCTGCCCATTGAGAAGGCCCACCACAATGATTCAGTACCAATGAGTATCCTCGCACCAGGATTTGTCTTCAAATACTATTTTTGACTAACGGGAACTGGGATCCTTAGAGAAATGTTTGATACCAGGTCTGGGGCAAAGAAGTTAGAAGTTAATTCTGGAAAATCTTGTCATAGCAGATAGCAAGAATGTTATCGAAGACTATGAGAGTGTCAAAGGACTCAGGAGTATGCCTGATGAGGTTCCCCACTGGCCAAAGATGGGAAAAATTCAAACATCTTTACTCTACAGTATCTGAAGAACATAAACCAGAAAGTCTCCAGATAAGAAGAACCAAGCAGTGAGGAAGGTAGAGATGCACATTGAGCTAAAAATAGAGGAATCAAGTGAAAATCTGTGTTCCAGATGCTGAAATTCTAGCCTTTCTCACTGCCAACCCTAGAGCATAAGCCGCCAGTCTTATACCTCCAGGCGTGAGATGATAGTATTCTTCCTGGAGGAAACGAACCTGAAGAGACAATAGATACGGACATGTTGGGAGTTCAGTTAAAAAGCAGTGTGCTCCCGATTGTTTCACAGCATGATCTTCCAGTTGATTAGCCCAGCATATGCACACGGAGATTCCAAACAGCTTTTTAGTGCCCTATTCTTAACTATAAATGAACAGACAAGGATTACCAGACATTTGAGAAAAGCCTCCAACACAAGAGATCAAAATTAACTGAGGTGGGGAAGGAGAACACAGATGCAATGCAGAGGGCAGAAGAAAATTTCAAAGATACTATAATTAATAGTTTCAGAGAAGAGGAAATGATAGCAAAAATGACAAACGCAATTGGGGGACTGGAAAATAAGATAGGAAAGAACGGGAAGTTCGACAACAAAAAAACAAAAAGATTGGCATTAAAAGAAAAAATAATAAGAAAAGCAGAGAATCAATCAAGAGACCCAGATTAATTGGAGAGAATAGAGAAAATAATAAGAGGGAAATTAGTAAAGAAATAATATAAGAAAAGTTCTTAAGACTACTTGGGCATGAGTCTCCAGATTAAAAAGCCAATGAAATTAGTGAAAGAAATACTTGCATTATGAAATTTCAAAACACTAAAAATAGAGGTTTTGAAAAGCTATGGGGTATGGAATGAGGGGACAACGGTTTATAGCATGGATCACAACATAAAGTGCCATGAGATTTCTAAATTTAGAAGGCAAGGAAGCAATGTCTCAAAAATTCTGAATGAAAATTATTTTTAGTCTAAAATTCTCTGCTTAGTCAAATTCTTATTACAAGTGAGAATAAAGACTTTTTAAAAATTAATAGACTTTATTTTAGAGCAGTTTTAAGTTTATAGAAAAAAATGAACAGAAATTACAGAGTTATATATATCTCTTCCCCTCAGACCCCTACAGACCCCCAACCACACAGATTCCCCTATTATTTACATTTTACATTAATGTGGTACATCTGTTAGAATTTACAAATGAAAATTTATTCATTATTATTAACTAAACCCCACAGTTTACACCAGGTTTCATTCTTTGTGTTGTACATTCTATGGGTTTTGACAAATGTATGATGTCACATAACTGTACAACGTAGTTTCATTACCTAATAATCTCCTATGTATAACTGTACAACGTAGTTTCATTACCTAATAATCTTCTCTCCCTCCCTTGAACCCTTGTCAATCACCAATGTTTTTACTGTCTCTACAATTTTGTCTTTTCCAGAATGTCAAATAGTTGAAATCATATGGTACATAGCCTTTTTAGACTAACTTTTCTCATTTAACAGTATGTATTTAAGTTTCCTCCATGTCTTTCATAGCTTGATAATTTTTTCTTCATTGCTAAATAATATTTTATTATATGGATATTCCACAATTTGTTTATCTACTTGCCTATTGAAGGACATCTTTGTCATTTCCAAGTTTGGACAATT
The DNA here is from genome assembly GCF_000151845.1 of Pteropus vampyrus. NCBI lineage: Eukaryota > Metazoa > Chordata > Mammalia > Chiroptera > Pteropodidae > Pteropus > Pteropus vampyrus. Next base: position 4,673,800 of record NW_011888914.1, read on the forward strand.
ATGAATAAAACTGCTCTAAATATTCATATGCAGGTTTTTGTGTGGACATAAATCTTCAACTCACTTGGGTAAAGACCAGCTAGTGTGATGGCTGGATCACACACTAAATGTCTTCCAAAATGACTATACCATTTTTTGTTCCCACCAACAATGAATGAGAGTTCTCATTGTTCCACAACCTCTACAGCATTTGGTGTTGTTACGTTTTGGATTTTGGCCTTTCTAATAGGTATATAATGATATCTCACTATTGTTTTAATTTGCAATTCCTTATTAACATGATGTTGAGTAGTTTTTCATGTTTATTTGACATCTGTATATCTTCTTTGGTGAGATGTCTATTCAGATCTTTTGCCCATTTTTTAATTGGACTATTCACTATCATGTTGTTGAGTTTTGAGTTCTTTGTATAATTTGGACACAAATTCTTTATTAGATAAGTGTTTTGCAAATATTTTCTCCTAGTTTGTGGCTTGTATTTTTATTCTCTTATATAAAGACATTCTTGGATGAGAAAAATCTCAGGAAATTAACTTCCTCACACCTTTTCTTAGGAAGCTACTAGAGGATGTGTTCTGTCTGAATGAGAGACAGAATTCAGAAAGAGGAAACATGGAATCCAAAAAACAAGGCCCAACACAAGAACTAACCTAAAGGAATTTTTAGATTGATATAAAGAAAAGTCCCAGGATAATCATCATAAGTAATCCTAGAGCAGTGGTCTCCCAACCTAGTGAGTGAAGACAATTGTTAGGGGCACAAGAAGTAAATAACATTTTTTTAAATTTATTTTTTATGTTGGCCTTTTCAAATTTTTTTTTGCTTATGATCCTTAATGTACACACTAATTTATCACATAAACATATTTTATAAATAAATAAATAATACAAATATTGGAGGTATGTGCTTTAAAAAAAAATAATTGTAACACTTTGTCATTTAAAAATTCTACAGGCTCCTGGCCTAGGGAGAAGCAGTCTAGAATGGAGCAGGAGGTCAGAGGCCTTTGAAAGAAATTTTATAGAATAAAATAGAACTGATAAATTATTTGACAATTTTGACCCTTGTACAGAGAGCCATCTTACAGAGCTACTGGAAGGTAGGAAGACTTACCACGTGTGAAAGAAATTTAAGCAAATGAACATGACAATTATGAATTCCAATAAAAAACAAAAAGTACACAAGGAAGGAAACATAATCATCGCATATTACTTACATCATAGTAAACGATATTCATGAAATTATCATGAAAACACTGAATATGTATTTAGCTAAAAAATAAAATATAACTACATTAAGAAGATTCAAGAAAGAGAGGGTAAAAGTAAGCAAAAGTCCTCACTATATGTACCAAACTTGGTAAATGAAGAAATAATAAAATGTTAAAATATGTTTTAAATATGTAGGTAAATATCAAAAGAAACCACTATGCTATATATGGTTCCTCTTGAAACAAGGACAAAGCAGGTAAGGAGAAGTGTTCTTTTTTTTATGCCATTTAGTGCTATTTCATTTTGTAGACTATTTGCTTGTAATATTTGCATATTATACTTTAATAAAAATTAAAATGATTTTTAAATCTACATTAAAATATACATATTAAATAATAGTTACAATAATAGTTAATTTAGGAAAATGCTCAAAATACAATGTTAAATGAAAAAGGGATGATAAAAATTGGTAAAATTTTTAAAGCAATATATAGCTATTTGGATAAATTTTCAAAATTTATCAAATTCCAAATACGCAGGTCTTTTGTTAGTTTAAAATCTGGATGGAAATACATCAAAATACATTTTCAAAAGTAAATCAAAACTAGTTATGCCTGTACGATAAGCTAATGGCAATTTTAATCTAATTTTGTATCTTTTTATATATATTTTTAACTATCTACAATAAGATATATTACTTTCCTAGGAAGAGGAAGAATGTTTTAAAAACTTTTCTGACCTTCTATTACAATGGAAATTGCTGAACAGCAATCAGGATTCGCATGCAACTGATGAGTCCCAGACCACAGCAGCCTGAAGGATACAAACTGGGTAGCACTCAGTGACAGCCTTTCTTTCACTGACTTTCACTTGCCTACCATTTACTACAGAACCCTTCTCCTGCCAAGAGCTTCCAGCCACCAGGAATTTCTGGACGTCCCCAAAAGCTATTTCGAATGTGCTCAGGAACTATCCCATGTGGTATCAGTCAAGGCTGCTGCTTTCACTAGGTGATGATCTGCCAGGCACCTCTGCCACCTAGCAAAAGTTCTGGGGCCCTAGAGGTAACAGTACCGGCCTGTGGCCTCAGGAGCTGTCAATCCACCAAAGCCTCCCTCTATCCTCACCCGACCTTGAGTTACAATCTGTTTTAAGAGCTATGAAAGAAATTCTACCAAAGCCCCCTGGGGTTTTAGAGAGCTTTAGGTAAAAATAGCTCTTCCGGGATTTCATTTATTTGCTTGTAAACCTAAAGTTTCCACACACTGAAAGAATCAGTGCACAGAACTAGGCCAAAGGAAAACATTACATGAACAGGTGTTCTGCCCTGACTCCTTTAATTCCTGGGGCTTCAGTTGAGCCGGACCTGCCCACATGACTCCCTCTTTCTCAAGTCCAGCTCTCTCTGAGTTCTTTCCTTGGGGGGCTCCCTTGGTGTGTCAGTGAAGAGTTTTGTTGGGTCCACCCACAGACCTGTGTAAATAACCAGTCATGTCTGACTTCTAATGGAGAGCACAGAGACGTGCTATCATTTATTCACATTTTACAGATGAGGACACTGAGGCACAGAAAAGTTGAATAAATCTCTCAAGTTCACACAGCTACTGATTGGTGCCACCGCAGAATAAGTCTTCTCACCCACTACACTACATTGGCTTGAGAGCATGGAATGAAGCCTCCACTCTATGGCAGTTTCCCTGTGGTTACAGAGAGACCACTGCCCTCAGAGACCTTACTGCCTTGTGATAAGAACAATCACAGCTGCAAATATCTGACAGAAATTGTAAGAATAACCTTATGCGTCCTTCAAGTCCCAATCAAATTACCACCTCCTCCATGTAAGTATCAGCCTCCAAATGCAAGGGCTACTTCCTCAGTGAAATCTTCCTGGGCTCCTCGTCAGGACTGAATCTCATCTTCTTTCATAGTACCCCAGCACTTCAACTCTAGAGAATGTACCACTGTCTGATTCTCCTTATAGTGAGTGATTCATGATACTCTCACGCTAGAACATGAGCTCTCTGAAAACAGGGCTCATCTGTTGCCCTCAATGTTTGCTAACGTGCTCGTTGCAGCACCTGGCACAGAAGAAGTGCTCAGTGCACTGGCCTTGTGCTGAGCGCTTGGTGGGCATGCAACGATTGCTGATTGATATTAAATGGTGAACAACACCCATTGAGGCCTCTCCACAGGAGGCCCTGCAGGATAAAATATTAGGTCAAACTCTGAGAAATTGTCATTTTATAGGCCAAATTGTTCAAACTGTTCACAAGTCAATTCAATATAAGAAAAATATTCTAATGGGAATAGCCAATAAACTCTGGAAAGTATTTCCTTGGAAAGTTTTGACATCCTTCTGTATATCTTTTATAACCTATCTATAATTATTAAATATCATTTTATAAAACTAAACAAGAAGTTCAAATTCTGGACTATAATTCCTCAAATATCCCAAAGCTCAGAAAACAGAGATGAAATTTGATTCCAACAACTTCCTTCCCCCATGAGTCCCTAAGGTCATATGCACAAAGCCAATTATTAACAGTCCCCCAATAGAAAAAGTGGTTTTACTCACTTGAGTATCTCACAATCTTGCTCTAAAAGCCAGTTGAGAAAACCCCTGTGGTGTCTGGTAAGTTGGGGTTTCTATGTGCAGTAAATCCTCCACTGTTCCTTGCATCCCCTCTTCTGCTCCCTAGCACCCTTTAGCAGATTGATCTGCCTGTATATTGGTGTTTGGGAACCAACATCTGTATGGAAGGGATGTCAATAGTGGGGGTTCATCTAATAGATAAGAATGTTCCTCAACTGGCAGTTCTTTAGCCTGGCTCAGGCCTCTGGAACTGCAGACTATAATGGCAGCTGACAATGTGATTTATCCACATTTCACCTAGGAACAGTATCACTTCTTTGAGCTCCCTTCAGACCTCTGCCTGGAAAAAAGGCCCAAGATGCCTGTCAGACCAAACAATGCCTATCATATAATATTACATGGGATGAAACATGAGGCTTTGTGGTCCATTAGTAGGTTTCATTTTCACTCCAGGAAGGTAGTTCAACATTACAACATCTTATCTTGTTCTTTCTTATGTATTTAATATAAAGAGCTTTAAAATTCCCCACTTTCATCCTTCACACCCACCGCCCCAGGCATCTAGAAACTATATTATCAGATCTTACAGTCTGAAATAATGTGGTATTGTAAGAGTGCTGATACATATTTGATGTGTGTGTTTTTTTTGTGTTTTTTTTTAAATAAAACTACAGCCTGATAAAAAGAAGAAGTTTGCTCTCTAGTGGCTGACTTATAAAAGGCTCTGAAAAACCACACAATGAGATACCATAGAAAAAGGGAAACTTTAACAGCAGTATTTGTGGAAGAAGGTCTGAGTCATTTTTTTTTTATTGATTTTTAAAAATTTTCCTTACAGTGAAAAACTACATCATAGCATGTTTTGTGGATACTTTTCTTATTAAAAATTTTCCTATCATTAAGTTAATTTCAATTCTAAATTTGTAGAGTAGCAATTAGGTTTCTGGTGTTTTATTAGCCTATTGTACCTTTAGAAAGCTCTGTGGATCAATTTAATACCATATAATTAATGTTTATTACAGACATGTTGCCCAGTAATATAACATCATTAGAGCTTTTAAAACCATTTTTTGTTCTTTGCAGAAAGATTATATAAATTCAGGGAGAAATAGTACAATTATTAATATGATGATAATTAGTATCACTTTATTACTTCTTTTTCTACAACTCAATTTATAAAAATTTACTATAATTTGAATTATAGTGTGCTTCTCTTTTTAAACTGCCTGCCATATTTTACTTCTTGACTTTATTCCCCCACTAATCCATCTCTGTCTCTCCAAATCCACACTATTTCTCCCAATTCTCTCCAGTACCTTTTGTCAGATAACAGGAAAGAATCACCGCCACTGGTCCCTGAAGTTAACCACCGTCCATGCTTCAAAAAAGGAGAGGTTTATCTAGGTCACTTTCTACCTGCACGGTAATAAATACTTTACGGGCTTTTCAGATCGGTAAATATTTTTGTCCTCATTTTACTTATGAGAAAGAAACCAAACAGCATAAAGAAGCTTAAACTTTTCAGCAGGTCAGGACTATAGAGGAAGTAAAGTACTAAATAGTGCAGAGAAGAACATTTTATGGGGTTGGGGAGCAGGCATGAAGGGACAGTGCGAGGAGGGGTGGTTGGAAGAGGAATGATGCAAACTGATTCACATTTTTAAAAATTATTCTGACTGCTGTGTGGACAAGAGTAGAACCAGGGAAACCTCTTGGGACATGATTGCAATTATGTGCACAATAAAGATAGTAGCATGGACAAGGGTGACAGCAGTGGAGTTGTGAAAATTGAGTGGATTTCTGATATATTCTGAAGGTAGAGCTAGATGGTGATGGATTACAGGTGGATGTAGGGTATGACTTTTGACTGAGCAACTGGGTAGATGGTGATGCCACTTAAAGGAATCGGAAAGGCCGAGAGAGAAGCATATTGGTGAGGTGAATGGCAGTGGGAATAAAGAGTTCATGGTTCAGTTTGAGATGTTTATTCGAGAGGAGATGTGAAGTAATCTTTTGAGATATCAAGAGAATATGTCAGGAGATGTCTACACAAGTGGATCTCTTGTTAGAAGTCTGGAACTTCAGAAAGAGATAGGGACTAGTGGTTTATACTTAGAAGTCTTCAGGATATAAATGATGTTTAAAGATGAGAGTGTGAAGAAGAGAGTTTGGATAGAGACGGCAAAAGGCCTGGGTCTGACTGTGGGGCATGGACATTTGAAGTAGGGAAGGGAGGGTCAGCCAGGAAGATTGAGCAGAAGTGGTTGAGAGTGGGAAGAAAAGCAGAAGACAGTGAAGTAACTCTGCTGAGCAGCGAGGTAAGATGAGGGCACAGAAGTAACTATCAAATTTGGCAACAAAAAGGCAAAAGGGAACCTGAAAAAAACCTTCCCAACGAAAGGCCGGGGAAAAAAACCCCCCCTGGTCCTAAACCCCCCAAAAAAAAACCAAAAAAAATCTCAGTGCAAATATGTAAGATGGAAAGGAACTAGTCATTGATAAAGAATGTTCATTTTCTTTGAATTCTTTTAGAGTCAAAATGGGCAGGAAAAGGGATTCTTACATGTTAGAAATGGAGTTGCGTTCCATTTCACAAAGTAAAACATCTTCCCCACAGACTAGATGGTAAAGTAGAGGGAAGCTGAGATAAAAGGGAAAATAACACGGAAAAGGTAAATTTGACCTAAAAATGCAAGAAAATTCAAGGAAGCGGGAAAGAGAACTAGGAAAAAAAAGTACCTTGGGGAAGAAAGAAGATATAAATAGAAAAAGAAAGAACTAGGGATGGACTTTTTTCCTTTAGGCATAGCCCGAAATGAATTTTGAACTACCTGCCAGTCTCAGAGGAAACAGAACCAGACAGACTAAATATGGAAAGCATTTCTGCTTCACACTATGCGCCAAGGGCTGGAGAACAAAGAAAGGGAGTTACACATTAAACAGGAGAAAGAAATTATAATGTGAACAGGTGGACTACAGAAACTGCTTATTTTCTAAAAGCCTTCTTAAAATTCACAGAGCTATTTAAAACACATCCCCCAAGCCTCCTTACTGGTTAGTTTCTTCACAGCCATATCTCTTGTGGGAATGCCTAGAACTCAGGTGGAGGACAGAACCAAAGAATCATGGCCAATAGAGTTCCCCCTTTTTTTAACTTGATGTTTGAGCAGTGGGGGCAGGGGTGGCGGGGTGCTCTGAAAAAAAATGTTTATTTAAAAAATAGTCAATACATATGCACAAAAATTTTAAAGGCAGCAAGATTATATAGTGATCAAGTAATTCTCCCAATCCCTGACTTTTGGCCACCTGTTCCTTTTCCTTAGAGAACCACTGCTACTCATTTACATATATATCCTCCTAGTGATAGTTTATGCACTATAAGCATTTTTATGTATGTCATCATGTGTGTAAAAAATATGGTAGAATACCATATATGCCATCCTGCATAGTTTTTTTTTAACTTTATTATCGTAGAGGTTTTTCCATGCTAATAGATATAAAGCTGTCTCATTTTCTAGAAGCTATGTAGTATTTCATTGTCTAATGTATCATAATATCTACTTTGTTTTCAGTCTTATTTTATTATCAACAATGCTGCAAAGACTAGCAATTTTTTGATTTTATTAAATTTATTGGAGGTGACATTGGTTAATAAAACTATATAGGTTTCAAGTGTACAATTCTATAATATATCACCTGTATATTTCACTTCGTGTTCACCACCCAAAGTCAAGTCTCTTTTCATCACTAGACATTGTTAAGAGCTTGAATAAGCACATTTTGAAAATGTAGAAACTTAAATAATAACTGAAGGAACAAAAACTAGTTGATTCTGCTCTTTCACACACACATGTTCAACTCATATTACAGTATACACAACTGAATGCTTCATTAATGATATGATGCTGGATGAAGACTGCTAGGCTTTACTGGAAATGCTTTTTGTGCTAACTCTGTTGACCGTACAGGCTCTCAGAGACACCAGTAAGCCATGGTCAGATAAGGGTAACTTTCAGGTGAGAAAAGACTAGCCAGAACCCTCAAGCCAGTCTTGGGATCACCCTTTTAGTTTTGAAACATAGCCTCCAATCACTAGGCAACCCCAACCGCCACCACTCCAGCCTACTCTCACCAGAAACCCCAGCAGGGAGTGTGCCCCAGGTCTAAGATCAGAAGGCTCTCTTCACATGATTTCTCTCTGGGACTGAGTTGCTGGTTTGCTTGACCCATTTCTTTGCCACATTGGAAACTCAGAAACATCACTGTTCAGATTTCAGATTGTTTTGGTTTTGTTTTTCCTGAATTGTGGCTACCAGTTGTTTCACTGTTTTTTAAAAAACAGAGCACTCTGAATAAAAGTAGGGAAGGGGATCATACCTGTCAACTCCCTGGACCAAAGAAACACACACGTGATCAGTTGAGGCCAAGCATGTTTCCCTTCTCCTGCACAAAAGCATGGGATGGCAGTAGTGTCCTTTTCTAGGAAGGAGTTCATATGTGGTTCATTGGCAATGATATGTGGAGAGAAAATAATGGTTGATGAAATGGCATTAAGATTATTTTATGACTTCTGTCTCTCCTGCAGTTCAGAAGGGAGAAATCAAGAAAAGGATCAATGTTAATTTTTGGACCAACTGTCTTGTATAGACCAGAAATATTGCTTTCTCAGTCTGCTGCGCTCCCATCCCTGAAACAACTAGAGAGAAGAGACTATCCCCAAGTCTTCATCTCCAGAATCAAACTTCAACCAGAATGTTCTTGAGAACTCTTCTAGTTCCTTACTAAATTAATTTTAAGGAGGCTCTAAGCTTGGGCAATGCCAGGTCACACCAGAAAGTTGTGTTTTGGGATCTTTATTGAAATTTAGCAGACTAATTCTGGTAAATCTCCTCTCCATCACAAAAAGGTAGAAACCTCAAGAGACTTCTGATAATTAGCTCATATGGAAGAGGGTTTATCTGAAAAAAATAAAAATAAAAGAGGGCAGCCCAGCCAAGGGCTAAATATTACTTTATTGAATGATAGTAAGACTTGCATCTACTCCTCGTCCTTATGGCATCAAGTAAACATCTGATTTGCCTCAGCGTTTACATATGGTGGTTTCTATGGTTTTGGGTATTTGCATTTTGAACCGACCTTAAGGCATAAGTGTATAGAAATTTAGAAAGGATAAAGAAAACAGCTTTTACATGTCCTTCAGGTTGCCAAACAGTTCCAAAGGGAAAAATAAGCCAGATATACACATGAGCTTTAAATATAGCACCCCAAACAGCAGGGAGGGCCCCCGTGTGCTACACGCATATGTAGAATCTTGGTTTACCCCCAAATTATAATAGATTCATAAGGAATTGCATGATCCTACATTTTTACCTTACAATAAATAAAAAGAAGATTAAGTATAGGCAGGGACTAGATTTGGGGGTAATAAAAGTAGGGGAAACCCACATCCTTTGATATATTTTTCTTAACTGCAATCGTTACTAAGGAAACCACTTCCTATCCATACACTGCGCAAATTTCCCCTATTTGTTTTTCTCACAAAGCGCACAATACCACATTTAATAACATGAGGACAACAGCCCAGTCACACATATTCAAGGACACTCAAAGCTCGAAAATAATTGGGAAGAGATTAATGAGGTTGTCCCAAGAGTTAGGGAACAAGGTGCACTTAGCAGAGAGAAAACCTGTTCTCTATTGTTAGTATTTACTGTCCAATACAAGCTAGAATGAAGGCCCTTGAGCATCAGAGAAGAAGCTTCTATTTCTATGACTCTTCCTCTCTCAGGTAAAAATGTACAAACTCAGACTTCATAGAATCATACAAACTGTGAGAGCTGGAATAGTACTAACCTAATTTAAGCTCCTCACTTTTACAGTGAGAAAGCAGAGAGACTTGTCAAAGTAATATGGTCACTTCACGGTGAAACTCATGAAACAAATTATTTTCTGACCCCCAACACAGGAACAGGAATTCAGGGAGTGTTGTCTGATGGCTGGAACTGAAAACCTTATAGAATCTTAAAAGATTCCTTGAGTCTTTTAATTCAACTTGCCTTGCATTGCAGTAATCCCCAGAGTGTTTCATTTTTATTCACACTATGGGCTTGGGTAATCATGACTCTTTGCTAAATCCATTAATAAATATCTATGCAGAGCTCACTGTGTCTGGGGAGATAATGGAATTTTAAGGTAGTTCAGATCTCAGTGGAATAGATGTAAACACATTACTAGTTCGACTCTCAAGAGTGTTCCAAGGTTTGTGGAATCAAGCTCCCGAAGCTTTTCTCATGGCTCTAGAAACTATTTAGCTCACTTTTTTTTTCTTCTTTCTCTTCTCTTTCCAGTTCCCTCTCATTGTGCTTTTGTTGGCTACATTAATACACAAAGAGCTGTTCTCCAAAGGAAAGAAAAATAAGAGAAGGGACTGGGAGCAACCAAGAGACAACCAAGAGAAGAATCTTGCCTTTTCTGTAATAACATGATTGACAGTGATGATGATGAAAAAGAATTTTATACCAATTTGGCTTTCCATTACTGAAAATCAAAGTTATTCTAAACAAAAGGTCAGACTGTAGTTATCTAGTGCTTTTTTTCCCACCCTAATAAGAAGTTTCTTAGATTGCCCGAAGTTAATTAGTAGTTCTCGACTGTTAAATATATATTTCTTTTGTTTACTGGAATTACTGCATTTCCTTTTTCACAAAAGCCTTGATTGAAAATATTTCAGCATGATGTTTACCAATCTGTCAAATGTCCGTCAGCCCCAGGAATGCAGACTTATTGGTGTGTTGTCTGAAATCCATTAGGTCTATCCTTTTTCACAGTCTTAGTCACCCACCCACTCTACCAACACACACACACACACACACACACACACACACACCACAAAATAGTGTTCTGCCTCAACCTTCAGGAATTTTTTTAATTCAAGAATTCTGCTCTATGGTATATAGGAAAAACTCATGCACTTAAAAATAAATGTAACTGGAGTGGCTCCATACTGTAGTGGTTAGCATATCTGCTTTACACCCAGAAGGTCCTGGGTTCGCACCCCGGGTGCGCCAGGCCCCCTGAGTGCGCCGGAGTGCCAGGCCGGAGCATGTGGGAGGAGACGCCCCACCTTCAGAGATCCAGTTTGTAAGAGGAAACAGCAACATCCATAGGTCAGGGGTGGAAGTGCGTGGGAGGGGAATTAAAGAGGGGGAAAATGAATGAATGAACGAATGAATGTAACTGAAATTTTCCTAGATTGGATTTTTTTCCCTTTATGGTTCCAAGCCTGAATTTGCTTAAAATTGCATTCTTTAATCAGCACACTTGACCCTTGGCTAATACAAGGGGGACATACTAGGTACCAAAATAAAAACAAGAGAAGTCTTTACAAACCAAGCTGACTCAATTCTTGTAATTTTCTATTTTGGTGCTTTTAAAACAATGTGCCACCCATGATATCATTAACTATTTGATTCAACTTTATTTCTTGTACAATTTCTAATCCTATGATGAAGAACTTAATGTTGGTTCTTAGAAACCAACTGAGAGACTAGGTACGTCTTTTTCAAACATAATCAGAATGACTATCGTTTCACATTATAAAATCATTGAAAGATGTGTGATATAAAATATTAAGAAATTTATAAGGCTTTCCCTCAAAAGCAGTTTTCCAAAGAACAGTGTATTTTGTTTGTGTAAATATATGTATTTTCTCATAATAATAATAATAGCTAACATTTTAGTGAACACTTACTATCTGCCATACATTAAGTGTTTTATATACTAATATATTTTATTCTCTTGTCCACCTATTAAAGAGAAAACCAAGACATTATTTCCTGTGTAAACTTTAGTTCCTCTGCTATAAATCAGGAATTATCTCACTTGAGCTTTCATCAGTTTGTAAGAAAGATTAGATCTACAGCTTCTGGTCTCTGCTATTGTACTTCATCTCTGAGTATAAAAAACCAAAACTCACTTATTTTCTCTCAAAGAAGTTATCATATATTTAGCTTATTAATTTGGATGTGAAAATATAAAATCAGAGTTTTCATATATAAAAACTAAATGCCAATTAATATATGTAATAAGAAAAGAACAACTTGTAAGTTAAAGACATATTTCTTAGTCCTATATGACTTCAGGCAAATTGTTACTATAAATAAAATCTCTGCTTTGAACAGAACAGAAGAAGATTTTTGAACATAGATCAGGAGTAAAATACATAATTTTTGGAATTCTTGGACTATAAGCAAAACAGTGGCCTTCCCTTAAAGAATTAGCCTTCAAAATAGAAGGATAAAAAACAGAATGCATGCATTTTATCTACTCTCATTTCTCACTGCAAACTTTTGTATGTGACCTTTAGCAGTGGTTCAAGTACATCTGTGTTTATATCTGTGTGTACAGAAATATGGAGAAACAGATGGACAGTAAGAATATCAAGCCCTTGGAGAGATATCTGGCTATTTGTAACTGGAAGTCAGATCATTTTTTTTTTAATTCAGAGAAATATTCAGGGTAATCCTAAATCCATAATATTATTAGTTTGAACTTGTGATATGCCCTTCAAAAATATCATGTTATTGGAGTGGTTAGTGCTGCTAACTTAATTCATCAAAGTAAAGTTGGTTAAGTATCTTAGTCAGGTTCTCAAGTTACAAACATGCAAGAGCATATCCTATTTGTCCTTGTATCTCCTGTAACTCATAAAATAACACCATGATTTAATGGGAGAATCGCAAAACTGGAAAATGGAATACCTGAGTTCTACTTGTTGGTTCTCCAACTGACTGGCTGGTCTCTGAGTTCCTTCTCTATGAGCTCCTGAAAGCTGAGGACTTTATCTTGACACATAGCAAGGACCCAGTAACTATTTGTAAGTAAATAAGAGAACAATGTATGATTCTAGTTGATAATCACAAATATTTCTCTACATTGGAGTCAGAGGTGATTTACCATTTATATTCTAATACTCATAAATGATAGTATGAAATTTCAGTATGGAATTTGTAATAGGCATTTAGAATGTATTTCGGAATTTTGGAAAGAACTCAACTGGCCACTTGCAGATAAATGGCCCTATTTATAAATAGGAATGAAAACTAATATTTTCTCATTATACTCATCCTCTCCCCTACCAAGAAGCCTGAAGGGAGATTTATGACCTCCATTTTCTAAAAGTAAAGAAACCAAAAGTCAGAGAAGTTAAGCAATTTGCTCAAGTTCACACTGCTAGCAAGTGAATAAGCCAGAATTTAACCCCATACTGACAGATTCCGTAGAGACAAATTTCTTTCTGTTACATCTTGCCACCTCAGTATTTTCATATTAATATATATACTACAGTAACACAGCTCCTTGGGGGCAGGGAATGAATTCTGTCCATCATTGTATTACCAGTGCCAATATAATCAAGAACAAAAACATACTGAAGGATGGAATTTGTGTTCAACAACACAGTTTCCCAACCCTCATTAGAAATATGCCCCAGACAATGTTTGCTCCTCGGGGCAGTTGAACAGGGCTCCATCCATGAACGGCTTCGTCTGTGAGCCCAGTTTGTCTACAAATATTATCATTTTCTCTGTGTGCCACACTGTGAGAAAGGTTGGGAAGCATTATATAACTTGTCCATGTGAGCAAGGGCAAATTATGTGCTCCTTGCAGTAAGAGTGCTTTTTAGGCTGGGAAGAAAGCAAATCTCAAAGTTTGAAAGTCGCAGCCTGGCCACAGTTGGAATGGAATCCAAGAAAACCAATGAACACCATGATAATGAGCTGCCTGAATCAGGAAGACAGAGAGAGTTCCTTGGCAAGAGAGAGAGAAGAAACTCCATTCCAATCCAAAGAAGAAAGAAATAACATATTGAATCATTTGTCAGAGCTATGGAAGAGACTGAGAAAGAGCTAGGGGTGGGAGGTGGGGGTGGGTAAAGTGAGCTTCCTAGGACTAGGACTCAAATCATTTTTGCCTGAGTAATATAGATGTATCTTAAAATTAAATCCCCTTATATCTTTCTTTATAATGACAGTAGTTGCCATTTATTGTGTATGTATTACATGCCAGGCATTCTACATACATACATAATCTCATTTTTTTAATATAACACATTTCTCCAAAGTGTATATTATTGTCCCCACTTACACATCAGGAATCTGAATCTCAGAGCGGGTAGATAACTTGCTCAATGTTATACACCTGGTAAGGAAGGCATAACCAAGAATCAAGCCCAGGCTGTCTGACTCTTAAGTACACATTCTTCCCACCATGCCTTGATGTCTGATCTCACCTTAGTTCCATTTTAGCAGATAATCCCCTTTATCTTTCTTAACAAACATCTTCCAATGAGAAAATATGGGGCAAATACTTACCTAACTCCCAAAGCCCTATTAATGGTAGCAACATGCTTTGAAAATGCCATTGCAGCCTCTTGGATGCCAGGGGCTTCACTGGGGCTCTGAGGCCCTGGGGTGAGGGCTCTACAGCTTCTATGTCCTACAACAGCCAATAGTAAGGATTTCAAGAAGATCAGGGAGGCTCTCTCTTGGGAGGAGCCTTCAGAACCCTGGTCTGATGGGGTTGTAGGAAGACCCTTCACAACAGAACTGTCTTTTATAGAAGCTCCTGGTTGGCAAAGAGAGAGAAATAGGCCTTAAGCTACCAGAAAAATTTCAACAATTTTTATAAAACATGCTGAGCAGAAAAATGAGATAAGAGAAACCCTATTTGTTTGGAAGAAACATGAATGGTCTCAGAAGGATTTCAAAGACAGAAATTGAGTCTCTGATGGAAGGCTGGAGAAAAAGAAACTAAAATTTTTCAAATAAATATTGATGAACAATCGAAAGCACCTACCACTGCCTAGACCACTAGGCCACCAACTTCTTACAAACCTCAGGAAGCCACCCAGAGAAAATGTTACTTAATACGGCAGAAGCAGACAGCAGCTTTTTTTATTTTTCCTTTTTGTAGCACTAAGGCAAACCACATCAGGAGCTCATGTGGAGAGTCAGATCGAGCAGTATACAGCTTATTATGTGTATTGGAGAAAGGCAGAGTACTGATTCTAGAAGGCAGAGGATAGAAAAACTTAAAGACTGATAGTTAAGAGTATTCAGCTTTCTTGTCAGTTTTAGTCTTGCTTCCATGTTTGTGTTGAAGCAACCTCTTTCCAACCTTTATCTCTCATCTTCTTTGCTCTTCCCCTACTTTACTACCTTCCCAAACCCAAATGAATCAGTCATCTTTCACTATGTAACAAAGCACTCTAAATCTTAATGGCTTAACAACAGCCATTTCTTTCACTCTCAGTTCTGTGAATTAGTCAGCAATTTTAGCTGGGCTCAGTTAGGTTGTCTTTCTGTTCTTGCCTCAGCTCATTCATGCTGCTTCTTAGCTAGGCGGCTTTGTTTCTGGGGTTAAGCGGCTGTCTAACAGAGACTATGGGGACAACTGAACCATTATCTTCCCATAGGCAAGCCTAGACTTGTTCTTAGGGAGCTCAACATGGTTCTGAGAGAGCGGAAGTGTACAAGAGGCTTAAGCTCAAAGCTGCCAAGAGTTCATGTCCCTCACATTTTCTTGGCTAAACAAGTCACAAGTTCAGCCATATATAAGGGAAAGAGAAATAGGCACCATCTCTTCCTGGAAGGATCTGCAAAGTTAAATTGCAAAGGGTCATGGATTTGGAAAGGGAAATAATTATGACCCTTTCCACAAAACATCTAACACGTCTGGAGTTTAGGGGAAAGGGCCACCACTCCTGTTTCTTTCTTTGCACCTTACCTCGCTTTCTGTTCCTCCTTTCTACTGAACTACTCCCCAAATCTCTAAAAGTTTTTACTTCTTGGCTCTTCCAGACTCTTCTGGGGTGATTTGGTCAACAAGGTTTTAAACAGCTACTTCTCTCTGCTTAGCCTTTTTAAAAATGTCAAATATCTTGCTGAGATAAGACAAGTATAACATTGGGGAAATAACAGACTTCCTGAGCCTAAGGAATCCAGTTTGTATTTTTTTCTAAATTAACAATACAGTTTTCATATACTCCAAAACCCAAACTGCTCTCATATTCTTGGCATACTATTTGCTCTCAATAGCTTCAAGCTTACTTTTATATCCTTTGTAATCCTACTGGAAATCATTAAACAGTGAGTCATGGAAGCTCTCTGATGGTCTCCAATAATTATTTTACCATCCACTTGAGAAATTTTTCAAGTTCTATTTAACAAGTTTACTGAGATTTTTTTCTTGGGAGGGTCCCAATTTTTTGCTTTTCTCCAGGAGGAGCCTCAGAGCCAGTGAGTCTCTGGCACTCAAAGCTCTCCAGGGCACAGCTGCTAGAGTCTGATAAATCAAGGTGACTGCTGAAAATAGCACTCATTGCTGCTGCCCTTTCTTACGTCCTGAAATTTGTTCTGAGATATTGCTAACCTCTCCTTTTTCATATCTCCTGCTTGCAGAGCTTCAAGAAAGAAGATCATCCTTAGCTCAAAGCTGAGGTTTGTGCTAGGGAATTGAGCTGCTTAAATCTAGGTTGCTGTATATATCTGAGTGCTAATAGACACTGGAAATGCACCAGCAGCAAGTTGTAATTCAACTATTAGTAGAAATTATTTGAAAAGTCTCATCAGATTCCTTTACAAGTTCTCAGTGTACCTTTATCTCTTTTACCAAGTGTTATCATCTTCCTTTAGGTCCCAAGAAAAAAGACGGCCTTACTCTTTTTCATGAGCAGATCTACCCCGCTGAGTCTTTACCTCACCCTATCTACTATGCAAATGTCATATCATTAATATTCTCTCTCTTCATTTCAATCTTTCCTCCCTTGGATTTATGCACTCAGCCTTCAGACATGATCAAAAGATCCTATTTCTAAAATAGACTTTCTTGCAATCTACCTGTTGACCTTTTCTGGATGCTTATCTACCCTTCATACCTCTACTTCTTCACCTCCTATCCATAAACCATAAACCCTCTGTAATTTGTCTTCGGTTCCCATCACTCTACTGAGTCAGCCCCTTTTCTACTTGTTCTCTCAGCAGCATTTTTCACTTTTGATAACTGCCTCCTTCCTAAATCTCTTTCTTTGACATCTGAGACAGTACTTTCTCCTAATTCTTCTTTTACTTCTCAGACTTCTCTCTCCCAGTTCCTTTCAGAGATTCCCACTTCATCTTTAAATGTTGGCCATCTTTTCTCATCTAAACTCTCTCTGGGCAAGATTCCCTTTCCCTACCCATCTTCCTGGACATTTAATATTAGATGTCTCACAGGCTTTTAAACGCAGTACTTTCCTAGCCAAACGCATTTTCTTTCTTCTTAAAGCTTTCTTATCCAACTATCTCCTCTTTCTGCATTCTTCATTTTCATTATAAATATCATTGATTATCTCCCCAATACTTATTGTCCTTTTATAGTGACAAAAGTTTTATTTGGGCACATGGTTATTCAGCTAAAGACTACATTTCCTAGCCTCTTTTGTGGCTAGTAGAAGTCATGTCACCAGGACATGACAAATGGAATGTGAGCGTAAGTAGTGCAACCTTCTGGTCTTGCCCTTATTGGCCAGTGTGGATTCTGCTGCCTCTAGCTAAAAACACTAAGCAATATAATAATTGGTAGCAAAAATAAAGTTTGTGCGTTTAGAATTTTCAGTCATCCAGCACATCCCAAATGTCTTTATTCTAATTCTAGGGGTCCCACTCTTCTCCATTAATGCTCTAATCTTTACTTGAGAGAGATGGCAAGACAGCACATTCAAACTATATTATAATTCAACAACAGGATTAGACTCTGGATATGATTTTCAGCTACATAAATCCTTTGCTATGAAATAAAAAAAAAAAACTCTTCATGACAACCTTAGAAATTTCTTTGTCTTCTGATCATTCATTGAGCTGACAATTTAAAACTTGGGCCTGTTATTTTCCTTCCTTAACATCTCCAGGGTGCTTTGCAGCAGTAAGTCAAGCCCACAGGTCTTATAATCTTCATGTGGCCTCTATAATGAAGTCTTGCAATAGCCATTCTCTCCCAAAGACTTGCATAGGTAACCATTTAATGAACTCCTCCATCACAGATTACTAAAACTACCAATCTCTCATCTTTGATAATAACTAGATTCTTATTGCCTTCAAATTCTAACTCAGTAATATACCCAATCTTTGATTCTCATTTCCTTGAGGATCTGATTAAAATGGATGTGTTTGATATGTAGGAATTGTGCACATGCATGTTTTACGTCAAAGGATTAGACTAAGGCAAAGAGTATTAGTTCCCTATCCCTATATCAAATTCTCCCCTTTCTCCTTAGTAACAGAGCTCTGGT
>NW_011888914.1:4692639-4695673 GCF_000151845.1 Pteropus vampyrus
AAGTTGTCTGCCTTTGGGGTGAGGGTTTGAGAGGTGGCTTCTCCCAGATTCTCCCAGAAGCGCTGGCAGAATCTATTGTTCCTTTGTTGAACTCTCCCCACTTCTGAGATATGGAGGAAGATGTCTGCCATATCTGAGTCTCCATCAGCCAGGCCAACATAGTTCACCCTACCCAGGTGATTCCCCTCTTAACTTGTGGGCCCACTCAAGCTGCCTCTAGTGGTTTTTTCCATACAAAGGGCCTGTCTTGGCTCATGCTTCAGCCTTTCCTAAAATCTCTCAAATGTTCACAAACCCCAAACAAGCAGCATCTGGCCTCAGCGTACCCTTTACTTTTTGCTGAGCAGCCCCAAACCCAGCACTAGCAGCAGCTGGCCTCAGGTTTGGGCTTGGCCTCTCAAGGCACCTCTAAGCCCAACATGTGTGGCAGTTATCTGCAGATTGCTCAGTGATTCTTGCCAGGTAGCCCAGGCAGTACATAGGCTGCAGCTAAACTTGACCTGCAGCTGGGACCATCCCAGAAGGCCTTTGGGCCAGTGCACCTAGTGGCCAGCTTTTATCAGAACTGGAGCACCACTCAGGGCTGCATCTGAAGAGGACATACCCGAAGGGCAGACTAGACAGGTACTAGAGCCCTGCTAAAGTGAATCCTGCTCCATAAGGTCAGCCCCTCACTGGCCAGTTCTCACAAATAATCAGCCTAAGTCAATCCCTCCCATCGATGTGCAAACAGCAACCAAGGATCAACTATAACAAGAGGGTACGCACAACCTATACAAAGGACACACCTTGAGCACCTGGTTCAGGTGACTAGGGAAGACTGTGCCACTGGGCCCCACAAGACACCTACCACATAAGGCCACTCTACTGAGACAGGAGACTTAAGAGCCCTACCTAATACATAGAAACAAATACAGGAAGGCAGCCAAAATGGGAAGGCAAAGAAACAAGTCCCAAATGAAATAACAGAACAAAGCTCCAGAAAAAGAACTAAACAAAATGTAGACAAGGAATCTACCAGATGCATAATTCAATACACTGGTTATAAGGATACTCAATGAATTTACGGGAAAGGTAGATGAACTCATTGAGAACTTTAACAAAGAGATAGAAAACATAAAAAGAACTAGTCAGAAATAAATAATACATAACTGAAATGAAGAATATAATAACTGAAGAATATTATAACTGAAACTTGAAGTGGCATAGATCATAAATAAAAGGCAAATACATGATAGTCTAGTCTGACTCCTTATTTTACAAATTAGGAATCTGAGACTGCCCATAGTAATAGCTCTTCCAAAGCAGCATTAGTTGTTCCATTTGTTCTGCTAAGCTGAGGACAATATGATATGTAGGCTAAAAAATCTCAAATAAATATTTAGGGTCTCCTCACTAGTGGACACCATTGCTTTTGTCAAATTGTAAAAACAAGTGATCACCTGTTCCCTTGTCCTCCTCTAACTGCTTCCACAGAAGACCCAACTGCCCACAACCTGTGCATGATGTCATGATTATGACAGTGAAGCAGTTGAGGATAACCAGACATGAAATGTTTCTAAAAGACAATCCATAACGGGGTGGGTTTGTTTGTTTGTTGTTGTTGTTGTTGTTGTTGTTGTTGTTGTTGTTGTTGTTTTGCGTGTTTGTGTGCTACCCACTCCCTAAAATATCCCAGATATGAGAACGAAGGAAGAAGCCCAAGCCTCCCACAGAAGGCAGTCAATAAAGTAAGACTTCCTTTCCCTTTCTTTCCTTTGGGGTGGAAGGAAATTTTGAACTCCAGGGAGAAGCTGGTCTCTGCCTTCAATTACCAGGGTGTTTCACAGTCTCAGCCTTGCAATTTAGGAGTCTGTTCTGTTTCATGTTTGTCAAGCCCTAAGAAATGACTTTGAATATAATTGAATAATGTTGCACAATGTAATTTCCCTCAACCTCATATAGAAGAGCTAGAATCTCTGAATCCAAGAGGTAAATGAGAACAGCAATGTGCCTCTGCTGCATACCCAACATTTCATTAGAATCTGCATTCACTTCCACTCCACCCAGAATGGACAGAAGCTGTATTTAAAGGCTGAGTGATTGTGTTGGAAGAACAAAGTGCTTTAAGGCATGGTGCTTGAATAAAACACTGTACAAACTCAAGTTCAGAGTCATTACCTCTGTTGGGTCCTGTTCCTCTGCTAAAAACTTGTCAAAGGCATTTATGCCATTTGAGTCATGAACCTACTCCTGTGTACCAATTCATTTCACTGAATGAGTCCTAATCACTCATATTTCGAAGGGTGTAGTCAAGTCTTTAGATCTGACTAATGAATCTTTCCAAATCATGCACACCATTTACTGTAAGCCATGCTAGACCAACACAGTTAAATTACATGTCATTTAATCTCCCCCAAAAAGCAGGAAACTTGAATAGGTGGAAAGCAGCTCTGAAGCAATTACTTAAAGGTTTATCTTGTAATTTTGGTATTTAGTTAACATTCAGGAAAAAGAATAGCCATGCAAGTCATTCAAAACTGCCCAGTAGGTTGGAAACTGGTAGGTGTGAACACAAAGTATATGATTTTCACAACTCTAACTGAAATAATGCACATTTTTGCAACATTGTGACCACTGTGCACAAATAAAATACCTAATCTAATGGCTTCTCAGCTACCAAGAATATAGGCAAAACTCTGCCCTCATTCTGAAAATAATCCTCAAAGGGTATGCTATGTGAAATTCATCTTCATGTAAGTGCAAAGCCATGAATCAGGCACTGTGGGGCACACAAAGTTGGATTCACCATGATCTCTTCCCTTCCCTCCAAGAATCCACATCCTAGTGAAAGAGGGACATTATACAAAGCATAATGAAGTAAGTGCCTTCTAGAGAAACTAGTTATTTCCATAGAAGGTGAGAGGTAGGAGACCTTGAATCTGATAAGCAGATCAAGGAAGGTAACAGAGAGAAAGTGGACCAAAAAGATGAGGGGGATTTTGTTTTGAGGAGAATGAGGATGGTGGCATTGCAGGAAAATGAATTAACAATA
>NW_011888914.1:4695723-4712576 GCF_000151845.1 Pteropus vampyrus
ATAAAAGGCAAATACATGATAGTCTAGTCTGACTCCTTATTTTACAAATTAGGAATCTGAGACTGCCCATAGTAATAGCTCTTCCAAAGCAGCATTAGTTGTTCCATTTGTTCTGCTAAGCTGAGGACAATATGATATGTAGGCTAAAAAATCTCAAATAAATATTTAGGGTCTCCTCACTAGTGGACACCATTGCTTTTGTCAAATTGTAAAAACAAGTGATCACCTGTTCCCTTGTCCTCCTCTAACTGCTTCCACAGAAGACCCAACTGCCCACAACCTGTGCATGATGTCATGATTATGACAGTGAAGCAGTTGAGGATAACCAGACATGAAATGTTTCTAAAAGACAATCCATAACGGGGTGGGTTTGTTTGTTTGTTGTTGTTGTTGTTGTTGTTGTTGTTGTTGTTGTTGTTGTTTTGCGTGTTTGTGTGCTACCCACTCCCTAAAATATCCCAGATATGAGAACGAAGGAAGAAGCCCAAGCCTCCCACAGAAGGCAGTCAATAAAGTAAGACTTCCTTTCCCTTTCTTTCCTTTGGGGTGGAAGGAAATTTTGAACTCCAGGGAGAAGCTGGTCTCTGCCTTCAATTACCAGGGTGTTTCACAGTCTCAGCCTTGCAATTTAGGAGTCTGTTCTGTTTCATGTTTGTCAAGCCCTAAGAAATGACTTTGAATATAATTGAATAATGTTGCACAATGTAATTTCCCTCAACCTCATATAGAAGAGCTAGAATCTCTGAATCCAAGAGGTAAATGAGAACAGCAATGTGCCTCTGCTGCATACCCAACATTTCATTAGAATCTGCATTCACTTCCACTCCACCCAGAATGGACAGAAGCTGTATTTAAAGGCTGAGTGATTGTGTTGGAAGAACAAAGTGCTTTAAGGCATGGTGCTTGAATAAAACACTGTACAAACTCAAGTTCAGAGTCATTACCTCTGTTGGGTCCTGTTCCTCTGCTAAAAACTTGTCAAAGGCATTTATGCCATTTGAGTCATGAACCTACTCCTGTGTACCAATTCATTTCACTGAATGAGTCCTAATCACTCATATTTCGAAGGGTGTAGTCAAGTCTTTAGATCTGACTAATGAATCTTTCCAAATCATGCACACCATTTACTGTAAGCCATGCTAGACCAACACAGTTAAATTACATGTCATTTAATCTCCCCCAAAAAGCAGGAAACTTGAATAGGTGGAAAGCAGCTCTGAAGCAATTACTTAAAGGTTTATCTTGTAATTTTGGTATTTAGTTAACATTCAGGAAAAAGAATAGCCATGCAAGTCATTCAAAACTGCCCAGTAGGTTGGAAACTGGTAGGTGTGAACACAAAGTATATGATTTTCACAACTCTAACTGAAATAATGCACATTTTTGCAACATTGTGACCACTGTGCACAAATAAAATACCTAATCTAATGGCTTCTCAGCTACCAAGAATATAGGCAAAACTCTGCCCTCATTCTGAAAATAATCCTCAAAGGGTATGCTATGTGAAATTCATCTTCATGTAAGTGCAAAGCCATGAATCAGGCACTGTGGGGCACACAAAGTTGGATTCACCATGATCTCTTCCCTTCCCTCTAAGAATCCACATCCTAGTGAAAGAGGGACATTATACAAAGCATAATGAAGTAAGTGCCTTCTAGAGAAACTAGTTATTTCCATAGAAGGTGAGAGGTAGGAGACCTTGAATCTGATAAGCAGATCAAGGAAGGTAACAGAGAGAAAGTGGACCAAAAAGATGAGGGGGATTTTGTTTTGAGGAGAATGAGGATGGTGGCATTGCAGGAAAATGAATTAACAATAACAATGGCATGGAGGCATGAAACCCTTACAAATGTAGAAATTATATAATTATATCAACTCTCAAATCCCACTTACATGCCCTGCCTACACTATGTTCCGAGCACAGAGTCTTGAGAAAAAAGAAGTATAATACTACCTATCCTGTAATCTAAAGGTACGTGACTATCTTCGAGCACCTTTTACCACACTCATAGTCGGAAAAAACTAAACAGTATTTTTTTATGACAAACCCAAACCATAGTAATAGCCCCTAACTGACCTCTAGGCCATTGGTTCTCAGTTTCTGATCCATTCTGCACACTGAGGCCTTATTAACCTTCCTAAAATATGCACTTCTTTGGGTAAGAAGTCAGGGATCAGAAGAACATGATATTCTTCTAGAACAGCCTAATGTTCATGAAATAAAACCTAAACTCAGCCTGGCTCTGAAATCTCTCTTTAATCTGGTTTCAATTGCTCATTCTGTCTCAATCTTCTGCTGCTTCCCATCATTTGAACCATGATGGCATCTTATCACTAGAAAATGCATAGAACCCAGGGATTTAAAAAAAACTAAAAGAAAATTCTGCTAGGATCGATCCATGAAAGACAAGGAAGGGAGCGATATGATTCTGGATGGTTTGTCAGAGAGAGGGAAAGGGAGAGTGAGAGAGGGGTGGGAAGTAGGGGTGACGGGGGGTGGGGGACTTGCTAGGAAAGAGCTTCTGATGAGAAAATAATTTTGTTTTATCTGAGTGAAAATTGCATTTCAAATTTTAACCGTAAAAATAAAATAAAATTTTAATAAGATGTTAACTCATATATATTTGGTCTAGTGAAACTCCTCCATGATTATTTAAAATGATCACTTACTTACTAGTTCAGCAAATATTGACTGAGCACCCACACTGTGCTAGGCACTGTTTTAAGTCCTTCGGAATACAGTGGTAAAGATGAGAGAAGGGGCCCTAAAGAATTTAGTAAAGACTAAAATGGTAATACTAAAATGAAATGGTAAGGCTAGATCTTTCTATGATGTGCACTCACACACCCACACTCCATCAGAGCAATGACTGGGGATTTTGAGGTAACTAGATAAAGCAATAAAAGACAAATATTCCTCGATTTCACTGGCAGATAGCCCATCTACGTTTTGCTTACCCTTCGGAAGCCAGTGTTAATTCAAATGGGGATGACTTGAACTCTTTCCTTATTAATGTTCTTATTCTCTTTTATAAAAAATTATTTTCAATTTTTCTGATATTTTTAATTGCACATTTAAACAAGAGTAACATGTCCAGCCCCAACAAGAATTTCAGCTTTAAGAAACTGAATGTCTTTCTTACTTAAGATCTGTTTGGCTGACAATAACATAAGTCAACTTGAGCTAGATGAATTGAAAGAGAAATTTTATTCTAAGGTTATAGGGGTAATTCACAAAATCCAAGGGTGTGAAGGTAGCCAACCTTCAGAAGAGTCTAGAACAAAGACCTAGAAAGCCATTGGAAACACAGTATTTCCTCTCCATTTCTCCTCCTTCTTTCTCTCAGTACACCTGTTTCTTCTCTCTCTTCAGACTATCTTTGTCTGGATGCTTCCCCACTGCTTGAGTTTTCACCATCTCAATTCCAGCTATAAAGAGTAACTGGCTATCTCTGAATCCAAACACCAAATTCCCACGAGTGAGAATTTTATTGGCTCACTCAACCAACAGCAATGGGATTGGTGTCCATAAGGCAAACAGGGCTGCCAGGGGCCTGTTGCTATGAGAGGCGTTGTGAGCTAGGAAGATCGTCAGAGAGATGTCTGCTGTAAGGAAAATGTGTGCAGGGATTCCACAGCCACCTCGCACTGAGAAATTTCTTTCAAGATTCAGTAAGCTACAAGTTACTCTGCAAGAAATCGATAGAAAGGGAAGAATAATAAGTTTAACAATTAAATGCAAGATCCCTTTCCATCTAAAGTTTAACTAGAGAAGCAGTTCTCAAATTTTTTTTGTCTTGAGGCCCCTTCACACTCTTAAAAATTATTGATGGCCCCAATGAGCTTTCGTTGATGCGGGTTATAACTGCTTATAATAGACGCTTACCGTATTAAATGTTAAAACAGAAATTTAAAACATATTATTTATATTTCAAAATAAAATTAAACCCATTAAATGTTAACATAAATATATATATACAAAATAATTACATTTTCTAAAACAAAACTTATTCAGTGAAAAAGCATTGTTTTATCTTTTTGTAAATCTCCTTTAATGTCCAGCTTTATAGATTGCTAATATATTCTCACATCTCCTTCTACTTTCAATCTATTGTGATATCACACATTGTATACCCTCTGGAAAATCCATTGTACATTATTCAGAGAATTTAAAAAAGAAACAAATAATGTCTTAGTCTTATTATGAAAATAGGTTTGACCACACATGCCACCGAAAGGGTCTCAAGGACCTCCAAGTGTCTCCAAACTATACATTGAGAACTGTTACACCACACATTAACCTACATCTGCAGGTAAGTACACATTTAAATTAAAACAACTTGGTTTATATGAATAACTTCTCCCTGTCTCCATATAAACTGTCTATCCAATTTGACTCCCTACATTAATCATATTATTTTGATTAATTTGATAATTCCATGAGTCAATTGAATTTGATAATTTTCATTGATAAATAAATATTAGGGTAGAGAAATTACTAAATAGAGCAGACCTAAAACTAAAAGCAGGGTCCTTTACATATTAGCTGTCAGATATCAGGCAAATCCTATAAGCTTCAGTGGCTCCATTTCTAAATAGGCATAATAATGATAGTCACTCATGGGTGTGAGAATTTAATGAGATAGGATAGTAAAGTGCTTAGCATAATGCATGATAGATCATGAGTGTTCAAATTGTTAGCTGTTTTTATTACTTTTTGTTATTTAATATCTGTGCTCACAGCCATTATTGATGGATCTCTCTTTATACTTAGAGAATTAGTCCTAAAAGTGATGACTTATGCCTTGTATCTAGATGTCTCTACCCCATGGGAAAAAAATATAACTTAGTAACTACATCACTAAGATAGCTATTGGGCATACAGTGATTCTGGGGAACTTGAGGTCACCTTCCATCCACATGGCTGGCTTACAAAGTGATTGCTGTCACTGAGACATTCTGGAAAATGGCTTCAAGTGAACTGGCAAAACTAAAATATAGTCGGACTTAGTTATAATAATACTGGTTCTGTTCCCAAACTTTTATTTTATATCTTGATCCAAATAATTTTTTTGGAGCTTTAACAGAAGTTTCTCTTTTGGTAAATAAATAAATAAATAAATAAATAAATAAATAAATAAATAAATAAATTTTAAAAAAAATTTTAAAAAGGGCTCTCTAATTGGTTACATCCACCACCAATTCTATCCATTCTGTCTAAATTTTATCTTCCTCTGTTTCAAATTGGCAGAAAAGGAGAAACTGAAGATAAGGGAAGTTAAAAATTTCTCATGGGGCTCATATAAAATAAGTAGGTAAAAAGTAGGAGCCTGATCACTGCTATCTGGCTTATCCTGTTTTCTTTACCTTCATTTCTTAAGTTTTGTTGGAGATACAAAATATACAAGTCATTTAATTTTCTTTATGCAATGCTACTATATTCTTATAAAATGAAATAGAAAAGTATTTCCTTGAAGCACATGCTGTGTGGCCAAAGACAATGCCTTTTACAAGAGACCAAGCTGAGAAAGGAAGAAGATAAGACATTACCTTATGTGGCCACTAATCAATCCTATCCAGGTCCTCGCCATTATACCCTGCCGAAACATGACCCAGGGTCTGGGACCTAACGTGCCATGATAAAGAGCTTGGAAATAACTCCATTATCTGGCAAGTTATGATTACTTGATTTGAAGAATATCCTTTTCTTTTGTTATTTTTAACTCTAAAATTCTTTCCCATAAGCTTCATAAGGAAACATTTAGATTCCTCATCGCTCTATAATCTCAAAAAACAAACAACTAAAATTCAGTATGCTTGGCTTAATTTTAATGAAGGAATACAACAAAACATCAATCCAGAATTACGTAAATCAGAACATTTTGAAAAAAAAAAAATTTAGTTGGCAGCATAACAAAGCACACACTGATAACTAATGCAAACTTTCATGTTTGTATTAAATAATAAAATGTTTGTTTATATAAGTTTTTTACTTTTCATAAAGCTAAAAGACTCACATTTTTGTCGAATGCTTTCATAATTTGGAGAATGCAATGTCCAGCTTCTCTCATCAGTAGTTTGTCAGGATATAGTAAGAGTAGGACCAGGATCAAACTTATTAATAACCACATAAAATAATATCTATCCTCTTCCTTTCTTACTTATGTAAATGTATTGTCTTTTGTAAAAGCATTTGTTGTTTTTGGCCACCCAAATGTGCTTCAAGAAAATACTTCACTGTTTCATTGTATAAGAAAATACTGATATTGGGTAAAGAAACTTAAATAACGTGTATTGAGTCCTCAAAATATTATTTTATTATATTTTATTTACTAATAAATTTTATTTGTCATATCTAATAATATTTATTTCATTATTTGTTAAAATATTAATCATTTAAAGAGTTTTTGGAATTAACATTTGCGCTTTGATAAAATGCAGTACAAGTAAACAAATGTCTCATATTAATGGAGAATGTCTTAGAGAAGAGACTAAGTAGAAAGTGTATTTCCTGAGAGCAAGGGATCTAGAGTTGCCCACAACTTGGCTCCCAGGCAAGTTTCACCATAGTTAAAATACCAGGGCTCTGCTCATTTTATATCTTAGAAAATACAGGAAAGGTTTGGGAGCCTTAGCACCTTAGGATTTATTGCTGAGCAGAGAGCCATGAAGTATTTCAGCATTTTCTATTTCTGTATCTCAATTATAGTACCAGCTGTAGTGTTCCATGAGGACCTACATACTCATCAATCAAATGGAATGATAGCCTGACCAAAGGAAATGTTAGTTTTTACAAGATGATGTTATATGATGTGCAGAAAGTCAGAATGGTTTAAAAAAAAATAAAATAAAACAAATTTAAAAATAAATATTTATTTCTGGTCTGTGCCAAAAATAAAGACAAGGAGAATTCTTCCAAAATTATACCCTAAAATAATAAAAATTCTCTATTTTTAGACCCAACTCTACATTTTTACCATAATTTTTCCACAAAATTTTAAATCTATTTCAGCACCCATACTTTGCACAAATTAATATAAAGAGGATCCTGGAGGATGAAGTTCAGAAGTGGGAAAAATAAAAAGTTTCCATTTTTCCATGGAAAGAGAAAAAAATCACTAGGAAAAGATTCTTGAAATGTTTTGGCTATTCTAAAGCTTTTTGTTTGTGAAAACTATACAATGTTTCAAAGAAACATTATCTTCAAATCTTTCTAATTATAGAGCATTCATTAAGTCATGATTTTAAAATTAATGCATTTTTATTATTACTATTAACTATCTTTTTAACACTGGAAGCACTTCTGGTGCTAAAGAAAACACATTTCTCATCAATGGATTTACCATATTATTTACTAAAACAAATAAGAAATCAAGCTATACGATTATTAGGCAAGAATAGATTAAAAGATTCTATTGTTAGTAATGGCAGAGTAGCTCACTTTAAAACAACTCTCCCAAAGTAACAATTATGAACTCTGGACAGAATGCAAGAAACAATACCTGAGGTCATCTGAGTGGCCAAAAGCAGGCAAAAACTGGAGGTGGTCGACATTTAGAGGAAAAGTACGACACTGGATAATTGCCCATTTTTTATGTCCTTTTCCCTGAGGGCAATCCACAATGAATGCCACAAGAAGGTGGCTAAAACCTGAATAGAAACCTTCCTGGCTAATAAATCAGAAGACAAAATGTCCCCTCCCATTTGATGACACTCTTCTCACCTCTCACCACAGTTTAGTTTTACCTGTCCTGGCAACCTTATTTTTGTCCATGTTTCTTTTGCCTACCTCTCATTACTCTGTTCTCCTTTTGTTACCTAAGGCTATATTGATTGGCACCTCTGTTAAAGACTCATTGGAAGGATATGTATATCTATTCCTCAAAGCTAGAAGAATAGACAGATTAATTTCTAAAACAGGAGACATGGGGCTGAAGAAGACAAACAGTGGAAAGAGGAGAATGAGGATTCTTCGCTGAACATGCCCTGTTTACCAATTCCATGGAATAAAAACAAAAAACACAACTTCTTTTCCACTAAAACTACACTTTCCCCAACAAGCCTATAAACAGTCTGCCTATGATGCTCTTTAAGGACTTCCAGTTCCAACTTTCTCTCATTTTACAGCCTCTGTAAGAGGGCTTCAAAGCTCTTCCTCAGAGCTATTCTAGAAGCACTGAGTGCCTGCAGCAGCCAAGTGTACCCTCACTCCAAGTTCTCGAATTTGTTAATGATGATGGTGTTGGCCTTGAGTGGAGGGTGGCTGATTAGGAAGCGGTAGGTGGGAATGCAGCAAGCTCTGAAGATAGGTTAATTAATTATTGCAGTGTGTGCAGTTACACTGACATCAAAGCCAGCAGCATGAAGCGCTCTTTGATCTCTAGTTCAGTACCCTTTCAAGTTGTTCCCTTTATCCTGCCCAGAAAGTTCTGGCTTCTTCTCCCCTTGATTTCTAATAAGCGTGACCTCCAGCCCCATCCACCCACACAGTGGTGAGCAGGAGAGGGGCTGGAGCACCATCCTGAATATACAGTTAGCTCCCTGCTTCTCAGCATCGCCAAAGGCTCCAGTCTCCAGTACATAAAATGATATCACAGCTTTCCTTTTAAAAGAAGCTTCTCTACCGGGAGACATATATAAGAATGTTCTTGGCAGCATCATTGATATGAGCCAAGAATGAGAAACAGCTCAAATGTCCAGATACAACAGAAAGAATGTAATGTTATGTGTCCTAATGATGAAATACTATATATCCATGAAAATGGATGAACTACAATTCCCTGTAACCACATATATGCATTTCCCAGACATAATATTGGATGAAAGAAACCAGCAGTGAAATAATATATGCTGTATAATCCAATTTATATACATTTTAAAGCTTATAAGACTAAAGTATAGTGAGCATAAAGAGAAGCAAGGAAACGATTTGCATTAAAATCAGAGGAGGGAGAGATGTGACTGGGAAGGGCCATGAGGAGGAAGGATGTGGTTCTGGGAAGTAGAAATGGTTTACTTCTTGATTTAGGTATTAGTTAGGTAGGTGTTCCCTTCATGATGCTATACATTTTTTTTCCCCTGATCTTTTCAGTAATTGTCCCACACTTCACAGTTTTAACAAAAGAGTTTTAGAAAGAAAAGGAAAGCCTGAGAATTTTAAGACCAGCTAGGGGAACTCAGGTTTCAAAATAAAAAGGAAAAGAAAAGCCCGTTCAGCTGCTGCAATGCCTAATAAAGCTGCGAATCCAGCCCAAACCCACAGGCTGTCAGATTCACGAAGTGTGAGCACAATGTAGGCAGTGGAGATGCATCATTGAGTTAGGTTTCACACACACACAAAATCTGTTCTTCTAGCCGCCCACCCTTGCTCAACTCAGCAGCAGCCCAGCATTCAGTGGTGTATGCTCTCACTGAGGTACTGGGGAAAGGCCTCCCTGCACAGGGAAGCATGCTTGGCCTACTCCCTTTCACCTCTGATAGTGCCACCAGAAATCCTGATGGAAGCAGCGGTCTCCCTGGTGCCAGAAGATGTGGCTGTAGCGCTGCCTGGAGGCAAATCCTTGGAGACTCTACCCTTTGCTTCAGAAGGGACAGTTTTGCTTTCAGAGGCTCCAGTTCTGCAGGGTAAGATGTGCCCCTCTGATTCTCAGTGTGTGATAGTAGGGGATTCTTCCCAATTATCCTCAGGCTCAGGCTGTGGTTTAATACTTTCTACTGAATCGACCAGCTGAATTTTGTAGAATCACAGTTGAAACAGATCAGATTAAGGTCACTGGCTTAAAGAGTTGGGTTCTACTGCACCTGGACCTGACCGTCCCCCAAGAGGGGGACTTTATGGTGAAGGTGTAGGAACCAGGTGTGTCCTCACCCTTAAGCCAGGGATGCCCGTCAGGTCATTTTGTTAGACAGCTCTATTCCTCATAGAAGCAAATAGAAGCAAAAACATCCTTTCTGATTTTTTTCCTTTTAACATCCAAATTAAAGATTCAAACATGTTATAATAGGAGAAGTAGAATATGTTTTAATCTAATGAGGACATTTAATCTAGTGAGGGCGCTGCCTGCTATGGATGAAATTAGTTCACACACAGACACATATGACAAAGACATAGCTATCCCATAGCACTTTTAGCTCCATCTCTCTTATAGCATCCCACACTCTCTGTTTTATACTGTAATTATTTGTGCAGTTACCATTTACCTTACCTCCTCAATTACTACAGCCTCTGTTTACCCCTGCCTGGCACAGTGTCTTGTAGTCACTAGTCCCTCTAAATGTTTGTAGAACAGGAGAGAATTAGCACACATTAATCTATAAGCTGCACCAGTTACCATATTAGATGCTCACTGTATATGATCGTACATACTCCTCACAACCAGCCTTCGAGGTTAAGTGTTATTATCACCACTTTACAGATAAAGAAACTGAAGCTCAAAAATGTTAGAGGACTTGCCCAAAGTCACTCAACCAGTTAGAGTCAGAGCTAGATCTGAGTCTAGAACTGTCCCTCTCACTATCCCTTTTCTCTCCATGAATGAGTGAATGAATGAAGTCGGTGATGTCTATGAGATTATTCACCCCAGTCCCCCAAGTTCTATTAATACTGCCTCCCATCAACCCTTGCCTGAGGTTCATGGGGCTTTTTTAATTCCTTGGCTAGTCCTTAGTGAGGCTGTAATTAAACAAAAGACAACAGAGAAGTAACCTTGGCACCATTTTGTGAGATACTCTTTCTGCCCACGTAACCACCAGGGTTAAAGTGAATGTCACTGCCTTACTTGTGTCTCCTCTGTCACTAAGCATGACCAAGCTCATGAAGGTTAAGTAGAATACTGAACTCACCCAGGTCTGTTCCTTGGGATGTCTGCTGCATCATCTGCCTGACAAACATCTACTCATTCTTTAGGATCTATGTCCTGTGGGAAGCGCTTCTCAACTCCCTCAGCAGAGCTACTCACAGGCTCTCCAGTTGTTGGACTGAGGAGGGCCTAGGCAGGTGAGGTCTGCAATAATCAAGAGTCCCTCTCCTCAAGGAACAGTAAGTCAAACAGGGAAGACAAGAAAATAGACCATGAGAATACAGTATAACAGGACACTATGTGCCTCTGGATATGGTATAATTAAAGATATACAGCTATTACATATTCTTGTCAGAAAAATAGAACCTGACTGTAATCAAACCTCTAGATCTAACTGCCAATTGACAGGATAACAAGGGTAAGAAGAACATGCTAAAAACACCATAGCAATGGAATCAGCCAAAACCAGACTATGAACAATTGAATTGATTTCTTTAACAAATACATGCGGGTGTGGGTGTTGATGAGAACTGTTTTAGGTTAAAAGAGACTTAAGAAACAAAGCAACCAAATTCAACTATCAACCTGATTTTGATAATATTAAAGAATTATTGTTAATTTTGTTAGTTATGATAATAGTTTTTCAGTTCTATTTTTCAAAAAGTCCTTATTCGTTAGAAATACATCATAGAGTATTAGTGAATAAAATAATGTCTGGGAATTGCTTTAAATTTCTCTTTCAGAAAAAATAACTGGGGGGATAGATAAAACCAGAATGGCAAAATGTCTATAACTATTGAAGCGGGAGGGACCATTACATTCCTCTCTCTACTTGTATGTATGTTTGAAATTTTCTATAATAAAGTGTTATATTTTCAAAATACAGATTATTGCATGCTAAGGGCACGAATGGATAAATGCTGAGGGGACTTGGGGAGCAGGGACAAAGCATTCTAAACTAGTCTGAGAAGGTTGGGGATAGCTGGACAGAGGAGACAGGAGTTTAACTATTGAGCTATTCTAGCACTTATGCTACATTATCATGAGCACACAAGAGATGTAGTCGATTCATCTTTGAGACCCCAACATCCAACAGAATAAAGCAAACAGGTGCTAAATACAAAAGTTATTGAATGAATTAACTATAACCATCCAAAGACCCCTTTCATGTTTCCATTAAAGCAGCAGTGGCAGCAAACACTCTATGTTATGCTGGATGTGGAGGATACACAGAAATAGGAAACAGTCTACTCTCAAGGGAAGACAAGCCATTCACATAAAGAAAAGATCTTTAAAAAGGAGCTGAATGTGCTAAGTGCTAAATGAATGGTATGACATGCTGAACATTGCAGCTCTGGAGGATTCTTCGGAGTATTTGTGTGCAGAATGGCTCTCAGAGGTAGGGAGGCCAGTTGGAGCCAGGCATGCAAGGATACAGTCCATTATGCCAGGGTAGGGGTGAGGGGTTGGGGGGGGTGGATTGTGGGAATATAAAAGAACAAAAGGGTGGATGTGAAAGAAATGATCGCATTATGAGGAAGTGTGTAGACCAGAATAATGGTATCCTCCAAATTTTTCCCCTGCCCTCAAAGATCATATGGAATCTTCCAACATCACTGCCAGGGGCATAGTGAAGGGAGGGCTGAGGAAAACACTTTTCACAGACAAAAGAGAGCTCTGTAAAGACATTAGTTTTTGCAAATGCAAGGTGTGGCAGAGAGTAGGGAGAGAGGGTGAAAATGTAGTACATTGTCCCTGGACAATTGGACCCTCTCTCCCTACTCTGCTACTGTGGGATCAGAATCCCAAAACTTTCTTCATTCCTCTCTATAAATATTCCAAGAAACCCAAATAGAAAGATGCCATCTGAATATGCCTTTGGATTTCTCTGCATGATCAGAACAAGCTTCGCCGAGACTGAGAAGGGGCCACTAGCCTGCCCTTCCTCATAGCTGGGAGAAGCTACTCCAGGCTGATAATCACATGGTATCTTTCTGGCCTATCTTTAGAGGTTTTATGGGAGCAGCCTTCCCAGGCTGAGCTCTCCAATGCTTTGATACGACCTGAAAATGGGCAGAAAAACCCCAAGAATGACTCACCAATTTAGCAGGACGTAGGCCCAAAGATAAAATTAAGTTGATTTATAAAAAATTTTAAAAGGTCATATCTCTTGCATACCTGAGTCTGTGAACTGAGATTTATTACCTCCATATAAGGATGAGACCCTTTGCAAGTCTACTTAAATAGAAAAGAGGCTTATTGGAAGAATACCTGGAAGTCTAGAATTCTAAATTTGGCAGCATGGCCAGGCTTTATTAAAGCCTGGTACAGAAGTTACCAGGAATCAAGGCATCCTTCTTCTCTCTCTCTCTCTCTCTCTCTCTCTCTCTCTCTCTCTCTCTCGCACGCGCACGCACGCACACACACGCACACACACGCACACACACGCACGCACGCACACATACACAATCTCTCTCATCTCTGCTTCTCTCTGCACTCTGACTATCTATTGCTCTCTAAATACTTGCTTCCTCTATTCATTTGCACATACATGGTCCAAACAGCTGCCCAAGTCTGATTTCTTTTTATTTTTCCAATAACAAACAAAAAATTTCAGTGACAACGATAATATTGTTTGATGTTTTTACAAAACCCTTTTAATGGTTTGCTTAATGAAAGATAGCAAAATTCCTATTTTTGCTTTTGCTTTCAATTTGTTATGATATATTGTTTTGGTTGAAGAATAGGAAGAAAATTCAGTCTCATGGAGACATGTAGCTAAAAAAGAGTAGAGTATTTTAATAGACTTTTCAAATGATTGTGGACAATCTTTGTTAAGTACACAACAAGTGAGAGTTTCTTAAAGTTTAGGTGCAAAGTGGAATCTGAAATTATATCAATAAACTTTTCTTACTGCGACTTTAAAATCTATTAGTCTATCCTCTTTGAATAGTATCTTTTACCTATGTATGGATTTGTTTTTCAGGAAAAAATGGGTTCACTGAGTTATGCATATCTTCCAAAAGTTGACACATTTCATATAAATATATTTTTAAGTCACATTTGTTAATATCACCACTGATCCCATCAGAAAAATCTTTTAAGTATCGAAAAGCTGTCAAGTTCATGGTGGCAGTCACAAGGTTTTCAAAATTCTAGTTTTTATTTGGAAACTCAAATTTTATCATTGGAAAAAAAAAAAAAAAAATGCCGTTGGTTATTTTCTTTGGTGACAGGAAAACTTCATTTATTTTTCAAGAACATGTCTGCCAAAATACCCAGGTTTCAGAAACCACAGTTTGTTCTTTCAAGTAAGAATGGCACTACTTTATATTTATAAAAAACAAATAAATAAAGACACTTGTTTAGTTCACAACTCAAACAATCACATAAGTGGTTTTCCTCAAGAAAGCTGCCTACTTTGGTATGCCGTAGAAGTGTGACATGCAGAGTTCCCATTTCACCACACAGAACATTAAAAAAATGTGTACTTACGGGTCAAGATTTAATAAAGTTAATAATTTTTACCACTCCATTAAGAAGCCTCTTAAATGAAACTGGCTTTTGATTTCCCTTTTCCTTTCTCTTCTTTTTCTTCTACAGAGGGTGCATGGTGGTGAAAAATAGGTGACTATAATTTGGTGCCACTGCCTGAATTCATGATAAGAAGCTAGCTTTTTTACTTTTATACTATCAGCAAAAACAGCACAGTAAAAATGACAAATAGCCTGTTAGCATTGTTATGAAAATGGTTTTGACTTTGCGGACTTATGAAAGAGTCTCAAAGACACCCAGGGGTCCACGAACCACACCTTGAGAACTGATATTCTAAACCATTCAAATTCAAGTAATTAATAAACTCCCTGGGTCCCAATTTCCAATTCCAGGGAGAGACAATTTGGGTTAGGTGTCTACCCCTAGCCCTCAGTGTGACCAGGCATGGGATCATGTGGCCTATTATCCACTGCAAGGATTGTGGGACCACACAGATTGAGAAGAGGTAGACAAAGTTGGCAGAGCTGAGATTCGAAATAGGGTTAAGAGCCTCATGAACTTAAAAAAGAGTTGGCATGGCCAAAGAATTCAGCAGGAATGTATCTTGGAACTTCACCAAAACACTATTAACAACTGAAGTGTGTACAAAGTTTTACAGAGTCCAAAGTGCTTTCATAAACATTACTTCATTTAATCTTTCCACCAGCTTTGTGAGGTAAACCTAAGTACTGCCACTTTAGCAATGAAGACGCAATAGCTTAGAGAGATCAAGTAACTTGCACAAAATCACATAATAAAGAAGTGAGGTCTTTCTGGCTTTAAGTGAAGGGCTCATTCACCCACAGCACAGCTGCCTGCCACGGTAATTACACTCCAGACAGAGAACAGGATGTGCTCAAGAGTGAGGCTAAGAGTTTCGGAATAGGCATCTTATACCTGGTGAGAAGGTGGGTGAGAGAAGAAAGACTTAGAGCTTCCTGCCTAGACCTTAAAGTTAAGAAAAGAAAATGAAGCTGGAGAGTCATGGCTTCCTCGCTTTCCTGAGCTCTGGACAGTTGGGTGTAGCAGAGACCTTGTGGTTTAACTCTCCCATTCCATCTACTTGGCCACTCCATAAACTCAGAGAGATGGGCCTGCCTCCTACTCCGTGGGCGCTGCCAATAAAGTGCTTCTTTATGTGGGAAAAGAACACTGCTTTTGAAAAATAAAACGTGAATGTATGTATTACTTATTAACTATCTGATGTGAATTCCTATCCTCAGACCAGGAATTAAAGTATACACTTTCTTACATTATAAATATTTTTTCCTACTGTAGACCAGCTGGAGGACCTCCCACATGAGAAAGAAGCACACAGAGAGCCATTCATTTAGGGACCCTGCCTTTGATCTTTTCCCTTGACACAATCCAGTTTCCTCTAACCCCTCACCCAGTATCAGTTTTTTAGGATATTATTCCAAGTGGGCTAAGAGGAAATGAAGATTACAGTTAGAAAGGAAGCCAATGACATGCTTTTAAAATATACAAGCAAAGCCTGGCTTTGCATAAGATCTGGGCCCTGACTTTTGAAACAAAGCGAGTAAGACACCACCACAGAGGGGAACAGATAACAGCCTAGGGTTAGGGTGCCCAATATGGTGGCACTAGCAACTGCAGATGTCTGAGACTTGAAACATGGCTAATTCAAATTATGCTGTACATGGAAGATACACTTAGTACAAAATGGTGCAAAATATCATTAATAGATTTTATATTGATTACATGTTGAAATGTAATATCTTGAATACATTGAGCTAAAGAAAATATCAATTTCACTTGTTTCTTTTTTATTTTTTAATGGGGCTGCTAGATCATTTAAAATTATGTATGTAGCTCACATTATATTTCTATTAAGCACTTGCCTAGAGGGGTCAACCCAACAGCACTGCTAACCCCATTGCTGTCAGCTCATCTTTATTCTGAACCGTATCAGTTCGTTCTCTATTTAATTTTTAAATTCTTTTTCACATTCTAATGATAAAAATTTTTTTTTAAGGACAAATCTTTCAAACTTAGTTTGGGCAAGTTGTGATGATAAAAAAATTAGAAGAGAAAGGGGGAAGGAAGGGATCATCTCTTAGTTTGTAGAGAAGGTAAAAAAAAAAGAAAACATTCTGCTCATCTATTTCCCTTTCTTACTAACGAGAGGACATATTCTATGCGACAAATAGATGTCCCTCCTGGAGAAGAAAGAATAAATAATATAATAATGACAGAGTAGTTTTTATTCGATATTCACTAAAAATGAGTCTTTTCAATTTGAGGTCTCCCACCACATACTAGCAGATGCTCAAACGCTGGAACAAATTACCAGTTAAATGCCATTACTTTGTGAAAAGAAACCTCAATAAGTTCTGACCAAGAGAATTAAACTACCGGCTATAGGGAGGATGGTGAGGAGGAGAGGTAGAGAGTTGCTGTAGGAAGTCCTCAGTAGAAAACTGCTGTGCGACTCCTCAGTCACACTTCAATATTTTAGAAAAGCTAAAGGATATTTGGGCTGGCTAGAGAATTTTGTGT
>NW_011888914.1:4712626-4747549 GCF_000151845.1 Pteropus vampyrus
CCCATCAGAAAAATCTTTTAAGTATCGAAAAGCTGTCAAGTTCATGGTGGCAGTCACAAGGTTTTCAAAATTCTAGTTTTTATTTGGAAACTCAAATTTTATCATTGGCAAAAAAAAAAAAAAAATGCCGTTGGTTATTTTCTTTGGTGACAGGAAAACTTCATTTATTTTTCAAGAACATGTCTGCCAAAATACCCAGGTTTCAGAAACCACAGTTTGTTCTTTCAAGTAAGAATGGCACTACTTTATATTTATAAAAAACAAATAAATAAAGACACTTGTTTAGTTCACAACTCAAACAATCACATAAGTGATTTTCCTCAAGAAAGCTGCCTACTTTGGTATGCCGTAGAAGTGTGACATGCAGAGTTCCCATTTCACCACACAGAACATTAAAAAAATGTGTACTTACGGGTCAAGATTTAATAAAGTTAATAATTTTTACCACTCCATTAAGAAGCCTCTTAAATGAAACTGGCTTTTGATTTCCCTTTTCCTTTCTCTTCTTTTTCTTCTACAGAGGGTGCATGGTGGTGAAAAATAGGTGACTATAATTTGGTGCCACTGCCTGAATTCATGATAAGAAGCTAGCTTTTTTACTTTTATACTATCAGCAAAAACAGCACAGTAAAAATGACAAATAGCCTGTTAGCATTGTTATGAAAATGGTTTTGACTTTGCGGACTTATGAAAGAGTCTCAAGGACACCCAGGGGTCCACGAACCACACCTTGAGAACTGATATTCTAAACCATTCAAATTCAAGTAATTAATAAACTCCCTGGGTCCCAATTTCCAATTCCAGGGAGAGACAATTTGGGTTAGGTGTCTACCCCTAGCCCTCAGTGTGACCAGGCATGGGATCATGTGGCCTATTATCCACTGCAAGGATTGTGAGACCACACAGATTGAGAAGAGGTAGACAAAGTTGGCAGAGCTGAGATTCGAAATAGGGTTAAGAGCCTCATGAACTTAAAAAAGAGTTGGCATGGCCAAAGAATTCAGCAGGAATGTATCTTGGAACTTCACCAAAACACTATTAACAACTGAAGTGTGTACAAAGTTTTACAGAGTCCAAAGTGCTTTCATAAACATTACTTCATTTAATCTTTCCACCAGCTTTGTGAGGTAAACCTAAGTACTGCCACTTTAGCAATGAAGACGCAATAGCTTAGAGAGATCAAGTAACTTGCACAAAATCACATAATAAAGAAGTGAGGTCTTTCTGGCTTTAAGTGAAGGGCTCATTCACCCACAGCACAGCTGCCTGCCACGGTAATTACACTCCAGACAGAGAACAGGATGTGCTCAAGAGTGAGGCTAAGAGTTTCGGAATAGGCATCTTATACCTGGTGAGAAGGTGGGTGAGAGAAGAAAGACTTAGAGCTTCCTGCCTAGACCTTAAAGTTAAGAAAAGAAAATGAAGCTGGAGAGTCATGGCTTCCTCGCTTTCCTGAGCTCTGGACAGTTGGGTGTAGCAGAGACCTTGTGGTTTAACTCTCCCATTCCATCTACTTGGCCACTCCATAAACTCAGAGAGATGGGCCTGCCTCCTACTCCGTGGGCGCTGCCAATAAAGTGCTTCTTTATGTGGGAAAAGAACACTGCTTTTGAAAAATAAAACGTGAATGTATGTATTACTTATTAACTATCTGATGTGAATTCCTATCCTCAGACCAGGAATTAAAGTATACACTTTCTTACATTATAAATATTTTTTCCTACTGTAGACCAGCTGGAGGACCTCCCACATGAGAAAGAAGCACACAGAGAGCCATTCATTTAGGGACCCTGCCTTTGATCTTTTCCCTTGACACAATCCAGTTTCCTCTAACCCCTCACCCAGTATCAGTTTTTTAGGATATTATTCCAAGTGGGCTAAGAGGAAATGAAGATTACAGTTAGAAAGGAAGCCAATGACATGCTTTTAAAATATACAAGCAAAGCCTGGCTTTGCATAAGATCTGGGCCCTGACTTTTGAAACAAAGCGAGTAAGACACCACCACAGAGGGGAACAGATAACAGCCTAGGGTTAGGGTGCCCAATATGGTGGCACTAGCAACTGCAGATGTCTGAGACTTGAAACATGGCTAATTCAAATTATGCTGTACATGGAAGATACACTTAGTACAAAATGGTGCAAAATATCATTAATAGATTTTATATTGATTACATGTTGAAATGTAATATCTTGAATACATTGAGCTAAAGAAAATATCAATTTCACTTGTTTCTTTTTTATTTTTTAATGGGGCTACTAGATCATTTAAAATTATGTATGTAGCTCACATTATATTTCTATTAAGCACTTGCCTAGAGGGGTCAACTCAACAGCACTGCTAACCCCATTGCTGTCAGCTCATCTTTATTCTGAACCGTATCAGTTCATTCTCTATTTAATTTTTAAATTCTTTTTCACATTCTAATGATAAAAATTTTTTTTTAAGGACAAATCTTTCAAACTTAGTTTGGGCAAGTTGTGATGATAAAAAAATTAGAAGAGAAAGGGGGAAGGAAGGGATCATCTCTTAGTTTGTAGAGAAGGTAAAAAAAAAAGAAAACATTCTGCTCATCTATTTCCCTTTCTTACTAACGAGAGGACATATTCTATGCGACAAATAGATGTCCCTCCTGGAGAAGAAAGAATAAATAATATAATAATGACAGAGTAGTTTTTATTCGATATTCACTAAAAATGAGTCTTTTCAATTTGAGGTCTCCCACCACATACTAGCAGATGCTCAAAAGCTGGAACAAATTACCAGTTAAATGCCATTACTTTGTGAAAAGAAACCTCAATAAGTTCTGACCGAGAGAATTAAACTACTGGGTATAGGGAGGATGGTGAGGAGGAGAGGTAGAGAGTTGCTGTAGGAAGTCCTCAGTAGAAAACTGCTGTGCGACTCCTCAGTCACACTTCAATATTTTAGAAAAGCTAAAGGATATTTGGGCTGGCTAGAGAATTTTGAGTCTTTGCCTCTAGCCTTTCAATAATCCTTCACTTCAGCAGAACCCAAAGCAGGCTTAAAGGTTAGGATAAAGGTTAACGAAAGACAAGGCTATAATTTGGTGACAGCTGGAATACAGAGCAGTACAACATAAAAACAAAGGTTTGGGGTGAGGAATGGCGATGCTTGCTGTCATTCTCTAGAGAACCATATTGCATTTCTCAGGTTCCCCACCGTCACATAGATGACCTTCGCCACAGATCCCAGGGTGATTCATTTGCTTTCCATTGGACATCTCTATACTAATCAGAGGCTTGTTAAACAAGTCATACAAAAACCTGCAGGTAGCCTATCAAACCCAGCAGTGAGGTGTGACTTCTCTGCCTCCACTTCCCCTCCCATTGATTTGTGCTCTCCGGAATGATCTTGGGGACTGGCTCAGCTTTTGAAACATTTCATTGAACAAAGCAGTACGTAGGAAAACAGGAATCCAGGCAGGAGTACAAATCTTAAAAAAAAAAAAGAAATCCTCCCAGCCGTGTTTCTATTCATCCTTCATCCTATATCTTGATGGGCACTGTCCTTTTTTATTCTTTCCTAGTGCTTACTGAATTTGCTCAAGGTTATACAAAGTGTTTGTTGTGAGGTTTCCCCACCTTGTCAGTCTTTGGCAGCCTCCAGTTAGCATTTCCCAATGCCCTAACGCTTCTCCTCCTGCCCATGCCTGTGTGACTCTCCCAGCTGCCTGGGAACGACCCTACTTTGCAAGTTGCCACCTGTGAATAGGCTGGAATTTTGCTAGGATGTTTTGAAATGATGACACTGATTCTTCCCTTAAGGAGGCTGACTCAGTAAAGATTATTACAAATGCTCCCAGTCTTATAATCATGGGAAAAGAAAATTCAAGTTGGGATTTGTTTGGAAGATCCCACTCTTCAATATGATGCTACTGGAACTAAGATATTTTGGAGAAGTTATTCTCCAAAAGAAAGTAGAAAATGGTCTTTAAATTTAAATGTGCATATGGTATTTTTTTAAGTCTGTACATATACAAAATTACTGATAAAAGCATGGATAGGACATGGCTTTAATGTATGGGCACAGTAGGCTAATATGGCTTCACCTCTGACTTAAGCACAACTGAACCACCACAGGTCAACTCCTCAAGGGCACATCCTTCAAGATACGACAAAGGCAGAACAGGCAGAAAGGTCTTTAAAAGAGAAAGGAAGAGAAGGAAAAAAGTGGCGTTGTTGATAGAGGCTCTGTTCATCCCTCTGGCGACCAAATCAAAACTATGACAGAAACAAGGAGCAAAGAGCAAGGAAAAATTGCCTGGAATCTAGATGAACAAGCCATACGACTAGGCAGAAATACAAGAAATCACCCTATAATGGCAGAAGGTAGGATGGCGGAGGAGAACATGAGGCTGCCCGGTCTCCAGCGGCTGAGTGGGACAGAGGCTACGGCAGCAGCAAGCTCCTCTTAAAGGGGCCGCGTCCATGAGTGGATTTTCGCTGTGACAGACTTACTCACTCTGAGCACCAGTGCTGATTCAGCTGTGCACAGCAGGTACCAGAGACTTGAAGGGAGACATTGTCGGAGTGAGGGCCGAGGTGAGACTCGCTCTGTACACAAGTGCTGGTGGTATCCATTATTCCATGTTGAGCCCTCCCCATCCCAGTGCACGGACTCAGAGTCGCCACAGCCGTGAAGTCATCAAAATGGATAACAGAGGTCACTCTGCCCACAGGATTCCTTGAAACTCCACTTCCCCCAACTCACGGCCCCACCCAAGCCACATTCAGGTATATCCTCAGCAAGTCAGGTGCTTCTTGCTGAGCACCACCTGAACTCACACTGGAGCCAGCTGACCTTGGTTTCTGGTGTGGCCTTTTGAGGCAACTATAAGCACGGCATCTGTGGATTGCTTGCTGAATCTTAATAGGTGGCCCCAGAGGAGCAGAGGCTGAAGCTAAATTTGGCCTGCAGCTGAACCCCTCTCAGGACTGTGCCACTGGACACCTACTTCACAAATCCACACTAATAAGACTGGGAGACCTAGGAGCTTTGCTTAGTGCATAAAAATAGACACGAAACGGCAGCCAAAATGGGAAGATAAAGAAGCAGAAACCATATGAGAGAAGAGAACAGATATCCAGATATAATGGAGTCAAGTAATCTAACAGATGCAGAGTTCAAAACACTGGTTATATAGATGTTCAATGAACTTTTGGGAAGTGTAGATAAATTCAATGAGAACTTCAGCAAAGTGATAAAAAACATAAAAACAGAAATGGAAATTATATAAGGGAACCAGTCTGAAATGAAGAACACATTATCTGAGATGAGAAGTATGTTAAATAGAATAAACAAAGGAATAAACAAAGTGAACAAAGAAGAGGATCAAATGAGCTATCTAGAGGACAGGAAAGCCAAGGACACTCAATCAAAATAGCAAGAAAAAAGATGCCAAGACTATAAAAATAGTTTAAGAAGCATATGGGACACTATTAAAGGTCAAAATATCCATTTCATTGGCATAACTGAAGGAAAACAAGATGTTCAACAGCTATTTGAAGGAATAATGATGGAAAACTTCCCCAATCTAGTGAAAGAAATGGACATAAAACCTCAAGAGGCTCAGAGAGTACCAAAAACCAGGGATCCAAAGAGGCCCACACGAAGACACATCATAATTAAAACACCAAAGGTTAATACAAAGAAAAAATCTTAAAAGCAGGAAGAGAAAAGTAGATAGTTACCTATAAGGGAACACCGATAAGACTGGCAGTGATTTCTCAAAAGAA
The DNA here is from genome assembly GCF_000151845.1 of Pteropus vampyrus. Lineage (NCBI taxonomy): Eukaryota > Metazoa > Chordata > Mammalia > Chiroptera > Pteropodidae > Pteropus > Pteropus vampyrus. The sequence continues at coordinate 4,718,385 of NW_011888914.1, forward strand.
AGTATGCAGGACAGAAGGAGTTGGCACAAAATATTCGACATGATGAAAACCCAGGATCTACAACCAAGAATACTTTATCCAACTATCATTTAGAGTTGAAGGACAGATAAAGAGCTTCCCAGACAAAAATAAGCTAAAGGAATTTATCACCACCAAGCCAGTATTACAGGAAATGTTGGAGGGACTTCTTTAAGAAGAAAAAACATGTATCAAAAACAGGAATAAACAGTAACAACTACATTCCTATCAAGAATTACCTCAAATGGAAAAGAATTCAGTGCTCCAAATAAAAGAGTGAATGAATGAAGAAGAAAAGAAGACCCCTACATGCTGCCTACAAGAGACTCACTTCAGATTAAAAGACACACACAGACTAAAAGGAAGGGGATGAAAAAAATATATTGCTTTGATGGACCTAGAAAATATTTAAGTCAGACAGAGAAAGATCAACACTATATAATTTCACTTATATGCAGAATCTAAGGAATAAAAAAAAATAATAATAATCAAAAACAGACTCACAAATATAGCGAACATTTTGGTGATGGACAGAGTGGAGGGGTTTTTGGAGGGCTGGGAGAATGGGGTGAAGGGTTAAAAAAGTACAAATTAGTAGCTGATGGATGGTTACGAGCACAGCATAAGGAATACAGTTAGTATTAATATGTTGGCTAGGTGGAGGGTCAGGGGAGGGAAGGAGCAATTGGGGGAGATCATTTTATGAACTATATAGATGTCTAACCAATGTATTGCATACTTAAAATGAATTAAAATAAATAAATTTTAAGAAAAAGAGAGAGAAAGGAAGAAACTGTCCAGAGTTGCTCAGTTTTTCCCTCCCAGGGATGAGAAGAGGCCAGGGGATAACTCTAGCTGAAATTTTTCCAAACAGAAACATAAAAAATAGGGAGAATGTTCTCACCTTACACTATCTCCAACAAGAAAGTATTCTCCTATTGGGATTGTTCTACAAAACACTTCAACTCTCCTCTTCTTCCAAGACATCCTTCTTCATTAACATTCTCCTTTTCTTTTTTTTTTTTTTGCTTCTTCTCTGTAGTACAGTTCTCTGAGTTTGCTCCCCAGCTTCAGACTTGCACTCCCAAACTCTGCTCCTTTAATTCTGTCCTAACAGAATAATAACATACAAAGACGATATTCAAAGGCTTTAATTTTCATAATCTTTTGCTCCTCACAAATTTATCATACTCTCCTTCTCCATCACATGATGTGTGCGTTTTCATCACAAAATCCAATTTGGAATTATATAATGAGAGTAAAAAGTACCAAAAAGGAAACTGAGGAAAAAGTATAATCTTTACTGAGATCTAATATGTACAGCCAGTGTACTGTGAATATGATTGTGAAAACACCTGTTTCTTCTCTCCAGATCATCTTTCTCTGGAAAAGAAAGTCCCAGCTCTCTCCCATGGAGCTTCCACTTGTGGGAGAAACAGGGAAAGCTGCCCAAAGACATCCATCTCTGCATTGAGTAAAGCACCAAAGAGCTGAGTTCTTGCCTGGGCTCTTCCACACTTGCCTGGGCTTTCCAGGCTGCCAAATGAGTGAATAGCATTTAAAATATAGAATGTTGATTGAAGTTCTTAAAGCTTTCTCTCACCCTTGGGTCTTCTGAAGGAGATCCTCTCCTGGATGATGGTGACATAAAATGTAGGCATATCTCACTTGGCCACTGTCCTAGGTAGACACCAACGGGAGAGTTAAAAGAATCCACAAGTCAAACACTGCTTACTTCTATTTCAGACAAAATTCTTTTAAATTAAGTGTCCTCTTCCAAAGCCACTGCAGATATAAATAAGCAAATTGGAAAAAAATCACAGACACAAGCACAGCATATAGTGGTGGATTCTGCCTTGCTTCAGTATTCCTGAAAACCTTCTATATTAGATGGGAGCAAAAGGTACTTATGTTCCTGCCCCGTATTTCAGAGACATGTTTAAATTATGTTTAGTAGGCTCTGGGCTAGTATTAGAAAGATTTCTATTCAAAAGAATTAAGATTCAAAATGTTTGGTACTTGAAGAAGATCGTGTCTCTAGTTTGGAAAATGAATCTGTATTTCCTTATATGCGATTTACCCAGTGGTGATGGATAAATGGAATTTGCAATCTTTTTCTTTTCAAAGAGTTTCAAGCTCACATGTTTTAGGAATCAAACATCACAAAAGTGTAAAATGACTATAGGCATTCAAACCCAAAACACAATAGAAATTCAAAATCAAAACTCTTTGAAAATTGTGACCCCTATCTTTAGCAATGTTTAGGGAAGAGAAAGATGCCCCTTGAACTTAAAAGTACAGCTACTCTCTGAAAATGACCCTAAAAACAATCAACACATATTGGATGAGACAAATCATCAGTAGAAATCTCCTGTCCTGAAACTGGTCTGTAAATCTATGGCTGAGAAGATTCAATATCTCCAATTTTAGTAAAGTATTTAGAGTAAGCCTCAAAGATACATGATTGATGGAAATTAAGAAAACAGGAAATGTAATTGCTAGGTTGCCTTTCCAGCAGCCATTCCCTTCCCCTTCTTCACCAATATCAGAACCTACTTTCCATAATCAGCTGTGAAAATCTCAGAGTCTGCCTTTCCCAACCTTTCTTGCAGGTAGGGGTGAGAAGGTGATGCTCTTCTAGCCAAGAAGACAGGGTGGGAAATCTTGAGAGAGTCTTCCAGAGTAAGTTTTCTCTGTAATAATAATAAAAACCACCAAAAGAAACTTATTCCCTTCCCTTGGCCCAGAGACAAAGGAGGAAACTGGAGATTTTTCAAAGTGAGTGCAGACAAATGTCAGTGTAATTTGAATTTCAGAAGGGTTGATATCATAAATCTATACTCTTGGAGAATGCCTTACAGATCAAAGATTTGTATCTATTTCTTCAGACACTCTTCAAATCAAATAAAAAACCATGTTTGGAAAAAATTAAAATGCTGAGAGAATTCACTCAAAAAAGAGTTGACAACGAATAGCTTGCTCTGGGACATTAAAGTATCCCAGCGAGACTTAGGACAATTTTTATGAAGATGGTCAGCAGGATTAGATGTTCAGTTTACAGGAAATATGATAGATTTTACAACTGCAGTTAGTGATATCTGTCAAAGAAAGTAGTAAATCAAAATAATACATAATAAAATCTTAACCACTTCTTCAGTTTTCTCCACATAAAAAAGGACACCAACAAACCATTTCTACTATATTAGTCATCTCTTATATGCCACTTTAGATACTCTAAGCTTTATCTTTCTCTGGCCTTTGGTCTCTTACTCCAGTTCAGCCAACACTGTGATGGTCAACTCTATGTAAATTCAACCAACTCCACTAGGGCAGACCAAGAGCACCTCACTTCGTGCATATCTCTCACCTCCTGTCCTGCAGCTTTCCTGTTGATGCTTAGGTGTGAGACCCCACAAGACACACTCTGTGCCTACACATGGACACTTGGGAAGTAAGGGAAATGAACACTCAGCAGGGAGAAAGTTTGACCAAAGGAAGATGGGAGCCAACAAATAATTTGTCCCCCTTTCTCACTTGGGCAGAATGTCCTGAGAAGTAATCATTTATATGTATGTCAATAAAGTTCCCCAAGATGAAGGAATCAATCACTCTTAATAAACAATCCCACTCTCCTCCCGTGCCTCACTCCACTTTTCCCTTATTCCTTTTCCCTATTTGGGATTGTGCTCCCTAATAATGTAAAAGCACATACTCCTTGGCCTCTGGCTCTGCTAAGTGACAGAGGCTCAGACTGCATTTGTTTTCCATTGCTGTATAACAAATTACCACAAACTTAGCAGCTTAAGAGGACACCTAAATACTAGGTCGAAATTCTGTAAATCAAAATTCCACCTTAGTGTGACTGGGTTTGTTGCTCAGATTCTCACAAGATTAAAATCAAGGTGTAGATCAAATTGAGTTCTTATCAGGAACTTGAAGTCCTCCTCTAGGCTTACCTAGTCATGGCAGAATTCAATTCTTCATAGCTGTAGGACAGAGGTTCCCATTTCTTTGCTGGCTATAAGCTGAGTGCTGTTCTCAGAAACTAGAGGTCACCTGCATTCCTTGCCATATGTCTCCTTTCATCTTCAAAGCCAGCAAAGGTATGTCAAATCATTTTTGTGCTTCAGATCTCACTGACTTCTCTGTTTCTGATCTCTAGACCCATAATTAAATGGTTTATGTGATTGAGTCAGGTCTACCCAGATAATTCTCTATCTTAAAGTCAACTGATTTGAGACCTTAATTACATCTGCAAAATTCTTTTGGCCATTTAATGTAACTACTCACAGATTTCATCCACCCTCAAAAGATATGGATTATACAAAGATGAGGTCATTGAGGATCATCTTAGAATTCTGCCTATCACACAGTTGGCACCAAGAGTGGCCCTAGAAAGTAGACCCTCAGGATAAAAGTTTGGTTCTAGATTTCTCACTAATTTGAAAGCAATAGGGTTCGAATTATTGGTAGTAAGTGGGGTGAAAATGGCAATGGCATCACAAATACTAAGACTTCCACTTTAATTTAATTGCTATTAGGAGGCAATAGAGGGTGAAGCAATGGGATATGCAATTGCTGTGGTGCTTGAAAAATATGCAATTATAGGAGCAATTATGACTATAAAAATTGTAGGTTGGCCTTGATGCTATTGGCAGAATTCGAAGCCTTGAAAAAATAAAATAGACTCAGGTTAACCAACTGCCAATTCAAAGCCTGCTTTGAAATCCAGAGGACCTCTGAGGTAACTTTGAAGAATATTTTTATCTCTTGTCACCAAAGGACAGAGCTGCTAGGGAGATAAGCACTGTGTATCATTTTTAGTGGCAAGAGTTGTGCAGTGTAGCCTCTCATTTTTTATCTTAGAAGAAATGTCCTGGCATGCTCCAGACCACTGGATCCCTGAAAACTTCACCAATTTGGCAAATTCCTCAATCTTCATGGGATTTATCTCTCTTTCTCAGGCTCTCATGATTCTTCTAGGGCATATATGGTACTTGCTACTTCCTACCAATATGATTGAAGTCCCTACAGTAGAACACAGGAGCATTTACATAGTCCTGGGGTCGGGGCATGAATGCACCCTATTGTCTGGCTCATGTGAAGGTGGACTACTTTTAATCCTTTCTTTTAAAGGAGATTGAAAAGTATGCATTCACCTGATCAACAGCTGCTTATCAAGTGTGAGTGACTCTGTTGACCAGAACCAGTAAAGATACCATATTTAGGACAACAGGATACAATTGAAATTAATACCTAGTTAAGTCTATGAGAGTCCACAGTCTGCCATGATCCATCCAGATTTTACAGGAACTATACAGGCAAAATGAAAGGAGAAATGATGGTAACTACAGCACCTATATCTTTTAAGTCTTTTATGATGGTGCCAATCTCTGCAATTCCTCCTGGCATGCAGTATGCTTCTGACTTAACAACTTGGCCAAAGGGGCAGAACAGTGGGGAGGAGGAGTTTCAGGAGTTTCCACCTGGCCTTTTCTACTCTAATGGTTCTTATTCTACTGGTTAGGGAACCAAAGTGAGTATTCTTTCTGTACTAAATATAGCTATTACACCCTCAGGGACTGGAAAATAAGAAGATGGATTCGTAGACCCATTAAACCCATTGTGAGATAGACTTGGTACAGAATTTTATTTAACATATGGCCTCCGAAAGCACCTACTCTATCTGGAGGTCCATTTTAGTGTTTTGGGGTTTCCTGGTATCAGTGTTAACTTGGATACCATATAAAAAATTACTTGAATCTGAATATCCCGGGGTTTTTTTTTTTTTTCAACTATAGAGTTACCCTGGCCAATGTTTACAGGTTCCTGCAGGAAAGGAGAGTGGGAAATATTTACCTATGCACTTGTGCTGCATCATAAGATCCTTCCTCAAAAGGACCTGGCCTCCCCTTCAAACAAAGGGATCTGGATCTGTGAATTGGCTTAAATCTGGAAACTGGGTAAGGTACCATAGTTTTTTCTGAGTGGCTATAATTAAACTTCTACTTATCAGTTCTTAATCCTTTTTTATATTAGCAAGTTGAGTGGCATCCTAATTAGCTATCTAACTACTTCGTCTCTAAGAATAGCATGATCTATTAGGCTATCGCCAGAGATATCTGCAGGTCAGGGCACCCTAATTGCTACTGTGTTCTTGCTTTCCTTTGATAGTTAAGTGCATTTTTTCCTCTGATAGTCAAGTACCACCATCTGACCCCTACTATTCTGAAATACCATCATCTCCACTGATATTATAAGATACAACTCCACGGCAATATAGCCTATGGAGAATGACCACCACTGAGTTTTTCAAAGATGGGTCCCTAACAAAGGGAATAATCTCAGGACCCTCTGGGCAACATAATCAGGTGGTAGATTTTCAGGGTTTTCCCTGTCCTTCTGATTCATTCTTCAATGATATGCCAAGACAGTTCAGTATCATCACCTCATGCACTTTAGGTCATCATTGTATCCAACTCTGATTGAAAGAGAATTGAACAGCCTATTTAGAGATTTATGTGTCTTTCATATAACATCAAAACCCAAATTTATAACTCCCCTATCTAGACTTATATTCTGCCCTCATGGTCTCTTTCCTCAAGATTTATTCCCTCCCATGTTTCCCTTGTTCCTGCTCATATGTGTTAATCGGGCCCAGTAATTTCTTCAGTTCATAAGCTATTTTTGCCTTGAGAAAGAACTATGCTTCCCTGTTTGAGTTCTTGTGATACCTGACCCTCTTTACTGGTCTTTAGAGTTAGATCTTGATGAGAATGGAGGCATCTCTATCAGATAAGATAAATGCATAGTCTCCAAGCAAGTGCAGACTCTTTTACTTAGCAAGGTAAAGGGGATATTGTTTTTGCCAACTTAAAAGTTTAAGAGAGCTTGGAAGATTCAAGATTCTCAGGTTTGTTCATCAAATATTTTATCTTAGACTTCAGTCATGCTCATGGCCTATCAAAATCCTGACTTTGACATAGGAGACCTACCAAACCTTTTTAATTCTGTCTCCCTTACAATTAGATATCGGTCCTACAACTATAGGAGATAAAAGTCTCCTTCAATTATGCCATAGTGGCCTTTTGCCTTGAGTTAATAGTTGGCTGACCCATGCCTATCTTTTCTCATGGCCTCCAAAGCAATCCATAAAAGCCATACAATTCCACAGTCTTTATAATTATCATTGCCCCTGTACCATTCAAAGACATAACCACTAGAAAACTTGAGGTTCTCCTTCCACTGATACTTCACCCAATCCACCATGGATAAGTCTTAGTCACTGGGATGCTATTACATGCCAGGGTTAATTACCATCCACCTACTATCAACAATGGGGTTCTTATTGCCAAATCTGACTGGTGAGTGACCCAGCTCTAAAATCCCATGAAGGCCTGTTTTCTAGTGTCATTTCTGATACCAACTGTCTTATCCCAGGTTCCCCTGAGAGGTAAACCCAAAACAAAGTCTGCGTACAGGAAGTTATTTGGGAAGTGAGCCCAATGAGCAGGATTGAGGAACAGGAGGAGTGAAATCTCCTGAAAGGCATCTCAGAACTATTTGCCAAGCACAAAAGAAGGAAGCATTTGTTGACTCCCATCCCCCATTGGTCAAGAATAAACCTATGAATATTGACTTCCCTTGACTTCCTGTTTTCCCATGTATTAGTGTCCAGAGATTCTGTGGGTGTCCCCCCTCAGTATCAGAGAAGATCTAGGGCAGGAACCAGAGGCTGAGAAAAGGCACTATCAGAATAAAGCTACATGCAGAGAACTAGTTACCACAGCAGTGGCCAGAGTAAAAGGTAAGGTCAAAGGGATGTAAGATGTGCCAAAAAGTGTTCAAATCTATTGTACTTGATAAATCCAAGGCAAACATTCAGACCAGAAAAACTCGTGCATAGAAGAATACTGAATCTTGGAATTTAGCACTTTTGTGCCCCAAAGGAGCAATCCTGACATCTGATTAAATATAGTTCATTGAACATTCAATGAACTATATTTAATCAGATGTCATAATTACTCCTCTCTCTGACAAAAGCTCACCAAATGAAAGTAAAATAAAATATAAAATAAAATAAAATAAAATAAATAAAACAAAACAAAACAAAAAAAAAAAACAAAATAAAATAAAATAAAATAAAATAAAACAAAATAAAATAAAATAAAACAAAATAAAATAAAATAAAACAAAAACCTAGAAAAGGCCCTCAGGAACAGAGAAAATAGGAGAAAAAAATGAAAGCTGACAAAGGAGATCAACACAAATTTGGAAGCTAGAATACAAATGCATAAGTTGTAACTGATTTATCAAAGTGGAAAAAAATGAATTTCTAAACTTTCAAGAGGGTAGAGAGGGAGTTGATCATAAGCATCTCTGATAGCCTTAGAAACTGAAGACACTAAGAAATACTGAAAGGAGAGCAGTAGTATGGAGAATATGATCACTGCATAAGTCTGCATAAGGAATATTCAGAACACCTCTCATCATTTCCTTCCTCCCTGTGCAGCCAAAAATCACTCTTCCCCTACCCAGGCAAAAGACCGTTGTTAGCTTTCTGGGGAGGTTGAACCAAACAGATTCCAAAGATAGAAATTGATCTAATATCCAATGTGCTAAACATTGAAGAGAAACTCATTTCTGTCTGCAGGTTTCTGGAAGAGTTACTGATAGGTAATGTCAAAAGAAGAGTTGGAGACAGAAGCATTTAGAAAAAAAAATGCATCACTTGCAAAGAAGGGAAGTCAGATCCATAAGGACTGTCCACAAAATTAAAAACACAACTTTTAAAGGAAAACACACACACACATAATCGCCAAGGTACCAAGTTTACATTACTCTGTTTATAATGGGAAATAAAAACAATTTTTTCATATGATTATCTCATTCACAAAGGTCATGACTTATCATCAGACATCCACATAGTAAAGATCAGTGATAAAATTATTTTTGTTAGAGAATTCAGGTTTACAATAACTATTCAAAGTTTTATTATTTGGGGGACCAGAACCAGACTGACATATTATATTTTTGGATTGTCAGTGAAAAGTGCTTAGTCATATTAGAATCAGGGCAAAATATCAGTTTTTATCTCTACAATGCAATAGAAGACTTAGCAAAGAAACAACAACAACAACAACAAAAGTGAGGGAATTATTAACAAGAGAAAACAAAAAATTGCATGTGCTAGCTTGTCTCTGCTCCCTATCCATCTTGCCTTCAGGCAGCTGACCTCCAGTAGATTGCCTGACCCAGGCCCCTTTATCTTCTGGCTTCTAGTTTGGTTCAGCCAGTAAGATGTTTCCCACTGCTATGAGTGCCTACAACAAGATCAAAAGACTGGAGAGACTGAGATATTGATTCCACCTTCCCTCTCACTGCTGCCATCAGGCCATGCAATTTTAGTAAGAGTCATGTTCCTTAACCTTTGGCCATAGCTCTTATCTGGTAACCTCTCCACAATTATGGCTCTCAAGAGGTCCCATGTGTGTATTGGGGTAGAGTGGGTGGTAAGAAAGCTGAATCCTCATCTTTCATAGTAGAAAGTCTCTAGATAAGACCTAAAACTGAAAAACTAAATAGTATCTTATTTAGAAATATAGAAATAAATACCAGAAAATTGCTAGCTTCTTATAGCTATTTTTGAAGGAGTTTGAAAGCTTTTACCTCTTAGAAATGAGAATTAGGGCATGCAGAGAGATGGAGTCCAATAATATTATTGTACTTTAAAAATTATGAACATGTATTTACTTTTTAAAAATTAAAACTTCAGTTTTAAACAAAGACTTTCTAAACAGCCCCTCCTCCCCCCAAAAAAGTCAATGCTGAATTTCCCTTTTTGACTTTTTGACCAATAGAAGAGGGAAAATGCCCAGATATACTCTGAAGTCTGTTGAGACTTAGAAACAGGGCCCCACTTGCAATGGCCCCCATTTCAGGATCATTGCCCAAGGCCTTGGCAACTGTGCTTAGCTAGCTGAATGCTTTAACTCAGCATTAAATTCCAGTTGGCTCCAAATGTTTGTTCATCTTTGAGAGACCCCAGTATATATGAAACTAAATCCACAAGGCAATCTTTTTTCTCAAACATTAGTACTTTGTTATAAGAAGATATTAAACTACCACATTTGGACTTAATTTAGGGTGATCATCTCAACATTTTCAGAAAGGTAAACATTAATTTAACTTGATCTGGGAAGTTATTAAAGGAAAATTAACCTACAAACATAAAGCCACTGTAAGCTCTTTAAAGGCAGTGTGTTTAGAGTCGTTCTCTGAATATACAGCCAAAAACTTGAATCTACAATGAAATCTTATCTTAACTTAAGGTTAGGTTCAAATGGTAGCACGTATAGAGAAAAGCACATGTTGACAAATCCACTTGACAATTCCTTAGAAAGTCTCCATGTAAGAGACCATTAAACTCTCTCAATAAATTTCACAGAGATAGATTTCGCTCCATTGCTGAACAGATTGTTTCTCTTGAGTCGAGCACCAGATGAAATAACTGACATATATTTGGGGTTGTAAAAGTTAAGTATCTTCAGCAGCAGAATCATTCTGTTTGGTGAGGTTTTCACTCTCTGAGAAGCCTTTCGATATTGAGCAGAACTAGGGAATGGCAATCTTTTTTCCCTATGTATAGGCCATATTTTCTTTTTCCTTTGAAGGTCTAGAATTTTTGTTGAAAATTAGACTTTTAAAATAATAGAATGTGGCAACTCTAAAAATCAAATTCTGCTCCTTGCTCAGGGTTTGTTGTTGTTGCTGTTTGTTTTGTGACTCTTTAGTGTCTTTTCTGAATTAGTTTTGAATTAATTTTCATGGGTGGCTGCTGAAGTTTCTGCTCAGTTAGCTTAGTGGTCAACTAGTGTTTAGACATCATAAACCTTAAATATCTGAAACCAAAGAGTTTCCCAGTCTTTGCTGAAAGGATCTATGGGTGCCTATGATATTTAGCCAAGAGTTGATCATTTTGTCTTAGTTTTCACTTTCTATAGTGCCTCAAATTCAGTCAGAGGTGAGACCTTAAGACTTACTCAGGTTTTTCTTGAACATGTACATAGATCTTGGCATATGCAGAGCATTCTAAAATCCCAAGAAGAATATGTCAGAGCTTTTCAATGCCCCTATAGACATCTCACCCCTTGGTTCTTCCTTTTAAGCTTTTTTGGTTAGCCTATTGTTTACCCCAACAGTTATCCACGACCTCAGACAGCCACCAAGTTAAACAATTGCTTCTAAATATTTTCAACAAATGCCCTGTTCTAGGAGAAAAGGCTCTTTGCAGTGTCAGTGGGCAAGCTCTAAGTTAAATAAAGTTAAATAAAGATTGTCTTGAAATGACTCTCTTCTAGAGAACCATCATACAGGTCAAGTAATGACAATTCTCTGGGAATGAAGCTTTGAAGGAATCACAAACCCATTCTTCCCTCTCCAGTGGCGACCACACTGCTGGTTTTCACCTTGATTGCGGGCTGTTGTTTCAAGCTACCATGGAGCTGGAGAGTGGAGCGTAGGAAGAGAGCAAGTTAAAATGCCACAAAGTTCCCTGTTATTGAGATTCAGTTGTTTTCTTGAATAAATGCTCTTGGAGTGCTACAAGCCTTTGATTAATTTCCAGAATTCCTTTAAAAAGTTGATTCTTTTGCCAGTTTTCTTTGCTGCTTTCATGAAATTTTTGGAGGTCCTTTTGCTCTACCATTTTTGCTGATGTCACTCTATTACAGGTATTTAAAAGTATTTTAAAATGCAAAGCCAAGCGATAACTATTTTGTTTTCAGCTTTGCTTGCTCTCTCTCTCTCTCTCTCTCTCAATGATGATGATGACGATGATGATAAATATAACATTTATTGAGAAGTATGTGCCAAGCATCTTTCTAATAATTTTATATGTATTATCGTTACTCTTCAAAATAATCCTCTTATACAGGTATTGTTATTATCCCCATTAATAGAAAAAGAAAATGTGGCACAGATAGTTTAAGTAACTTGCCTAAAATCAATAAGAACTAAGTGGTGGAAACTGGGTTTGAGCCCTGGCTGTTTGGCTCTAAAATCAAGAGCTGTGAGGCAACATGCAAAAACTAGAAGTTATCGGAATGAAAAATATTACAGTTGGTATTTCAAAAACCCTATCCCATTTCATAGGGTTTTATTTTATTGAACTCTGGATTACTTTAGATGTAAGAAGCATTCATACCAGCTATTTCTTGGTTATTATAATATCAAGTAAACATTTTATACAAAGGCAAATTATGAAATACAGAACTAAAGAAATACAGAAATACAGAAATTTAATTTTCAGCTCTGTTAGAATTTTCATATAAACAATTTAACAAATCAAAACCACTCTCCTTTATCAGATATAATTTTATGCATTTTGTATAAGAAAAATATGATAACTATACCTTTGAGACCTTTTCTCGAGCTAAAATCTTTTTGAGACATTCTCTTGAACTTCGTTCACTTTCAATTCAACAAAATTTTGGAGTGTTTACTTTGTGTCAGACACTAAGGATGTGATGGCGAACAAAGTGGATTCTACCATCATGAGGATCATAGTGTAGAAGGAAAGAGTCATGAGGTACTGACAGGTATGATTAGTATTAGGAAAGAAGAAGCACAGATGTTATGGGATTATACGATGAGAGACCTGAAGTAGTACTCTGAAAAATTAGAAAAGGCAGCTGTAAGGATATGACATTTAAAATGAGACTGAAAGAACCAGGTAGGGTGATGGAAAGTCTAAGCAGAGGAAACAGATATGTGAAAGGTAGAGGTCCAAAAATAATGTGGTTTTTTCAAGAACCGAGAGCAACTTAGAGTGGCCACGAAATGGAAACTATGGGGAGAGGAAGTCATGGGGATAAAAGATTTGGCTAAAGGATATTGCTTGTTCAAAAGCACTTGTTTACATGTGCTAAAAGTTCCCAAAGAACAACACACTATACTTATATGTAAACATTCTTTTAGCAGCACGTCATTAAGATGTTGCCCAATGGTAGCATATGTGGCAGGATTCTGCCTTCTGGTTGATAGTCTTTAATGAAGAATTGCCTGCATTCTCCAATAAAGCTAAAATCTATCCAAAACTGGTGCTAAGTAGATGGACAAAAGATTCATGAGTAAACTGGTAAAAGCAAGCCAAAATATAAAACTTGGACAAAAGAGAGAGACAAGAACAAACCTTGCCTGGAAACAATACAGGAAGTTACAAGAAGTTAACTAGAAAAACTACACTCTGCTTCTGTTGCACCACACTGAACGAGAAAGGTCTAATTTTTTTCTTAAAAATGATCCAAAAGGCCCTTGAAAGTTTCACTAACAATAAACAGTATGTTAATGTTGATTCAACTAAGCTCTCTGTTATTTTCTGATGATTATAACATCAGAGTAAATATAATAAAGGTGTCTTTATTTCTAGCTGTAGAAAAAGATATGTAATGGAAGGTTAGCTGCTCCTTTTATTAGATAGAACCATTCAGACCCACGAAGACTAAGAAAAACAGATCCCAGGTGTGAGCTGATGTTGCTTGCTTCTAGTTGGCTCTACTTCCCATTCTCCTTCTTCAGTCTCTCTCATCTCCTTTTCTATTTGGAACCTTCAAAAGAAAAAACTCAAAACTCAGGTTCTGTCTGCCTTGTAGGGATGGTAAAGATTCCCTAGGGTCCTGTTCATCATTCTGACATGTTCATTTTGGTGTCCTAGTTCTAGATCCTTGCCTCCAATCTCAAAAGGACAAGGCAGAGATATTTATCTTTCCTAGTTTTTTTAGCATTCCTCTCATTTCCCCTCTGATGCCATCCCAACACTCTGCATTAGGAAAGTGTGAAAGGTTATCACACATCACATATCCAGAGAGACTCCCACAGAACTGCACAGATAACAGTATTTCTTCTGAAGACACCGGTTATTTGGGAGACTAAAAGAGGAAAACATCGGGAGAAAGAGAAAGTAGTGTTGACCTCCATCTCTGTCTTTCAAAATATTTTCCTGAATTGTAAGTAGGTGGTGGAGAGATGACTAGAAAGAAAAAAAAATAATAAAGTATTTTTGTTGCTTTGTACTTTTTCCACATTCTCAAAAACATAGCCTCAAAAAAATCTGTAACTGTGTATTGTGATAGATGTTAACTCCACTTACTATGGTGATCATTTCACAATGTATACAAATATTGAATCATTATGTTGTATGTCAATTATGTCTCAATAAAAAAAAAGAAGTATAGCCTCAATGCAACACATTTATGATAGAAATTTCACCCATGGGACCTCTCTTTCCACATTTAACAAGTTGAAATTCTTTATAGATCTTTTATATCTTTACTTTCAGACACTTTGAAAGCTAAGACCATCTATATATTTGTATTATGATGTTATTATTAGTGAAATTTTCAAATAAATACCAGTAAGCTACTTTGCCAGAAAGAAAGAATATTTTTCTGAGATGTTCTTCTTAGACATTCATGCACACAATCCCACAGGGTACAGCCTCCGTCTGCCCTGTGCTGTGTGTGTTGTCTTGATATCGGCTCACATAACACTCCCGCTGTCCTTTTGTGATCCTCTCACCCATGAAACACATATCTAGTGAAATTCATCCAGGCTGCAGTCTTACACAAACAAGCATAACTGGAGCAGACAAGAAATTAATGACTGCTACTAAGAGAACATTAGTAAAGCACATAACTCCTCCAGATTTGACTGTTTATAACCTAATGTGCTGACTTGCTGGGATCATCAAGAGAAGATACATGATGTGCTTCCTTTCTTGGTAGATAAAACTATGAGCATCTTCAGCAATTTCACTGAAACTCTGAAATCAAAACAAATTTATAGTTATTCTCCACATCCCATGTAATTCTGAAGAGTTGTTTCATTTTCAGAGATTACAGTATACCATGAAGTCCCACGGATTCTACCTTGAAAATACTATACAGTAGCTCTGGCCCCCATGGTTTTACTTTCCAAGGTTTTGGTTACCCACAGTCTCCTCCAGTATGATAAATCCCCATGCATAGAGGGACTTTGGTACCTTGGGCCCCACAGTTCCTGGTGCCCAGAGTGGTATCTAGCACAGTGTTATGCACTCAACAGATAATTAGTCAATGAATAATGAACATTTGTGGAAGGAAGGAATCACAAACCCCTAAAACATCCCTCGACCTCCATGCAGAAGCCTCCCACAAACAGTATAAGACTTTTAGAGAACTCAGCATAGCTCTCCCTAGACCATTTCACTCCACAGTCACTGAGACCTTTTTTGGAATAGGACATTCTACCCATATCTCTGCTGCTCCCAATAAATCAACTCTGCAGAGACCCTTAACTGATTCTTCCACCAATGGTCCTACTCCCACCTTCAACCCCAACCCCTAACACTTATTCCGAGGTCAGGGGGATAAGAGATCTTTTTAGAGACTCTACCCATTAATAATATATAGTAAATACAAAAACCAGTGACATAGTCGTTTATTGTCATTATCAAGTATTATGTAGTGTACATAATTGTATATGCTAAACTTTTATATGACTGGTAGTGCAGTAGGTTTGTTTATATCAATGTCACTACAAACACATGAGTACTGTGTTGCACCATGACATCAAGACAGCTATAGCATCACTAGGCAATAGTAATTTTTCAGCTGCATTATTATCTTATGTGACTACCTTTGTACACGTGGTGTTGCTGACCAAAATGTCATTATGTAGAGCATCGCTGTTTAATCATCTAAGGCTCTTCATTACCTTCTCTTTCCAGATTCTGTACCTATAAGTCACACAGGTCTACTCTTACTCTTTGAGGCTATTTCAAACAAGCCCCAGCCCACCAGTTTTATCACCAAATGTGCGGTAGACCCAAGTTCTGCCCCACTCTTTGTCTTGATTCTCCACTCCATTCTGTGTCCACTTAGCTTCTGAAATTCAGCTTTGTTTCCCAGTCTGGTCCCACTGTCAGTGCTTGGGTTCAGTGACAAAAAGAGCAGCCCACTTTGGCCTTCTCCTATCCTAACGGCAAAGCTTTTGTTCATCCTTTAGATTTCTCAATATTCTGTTTAGGGAAATTCTCGTGCTGGCACAAGGCCTCTGGCAAGTTCTCAGGCCAAGCTTACACAATTCTCCCCACAAGACAGGAGGTCAGAGAGGTGTGACACTCAGCCTTTGAGGCCCCACTTCCCTCTGGTCTTCTATGAACATTCCATTTGGCCTCTCATTCCTATGTGTCCTCAGTCCTGAACACTCTGCCCACCCCACCCCCACACAAACACCCCCTAAATCTGGCAACCAATTCTAATTCCTCTATCAAGCTCATCTCCAGATCTTCTATGAAACTTTCCCCTCCCATCTACTCACTGTGATTTGTTCACATTCTGTACATTCTCTACAGAAAGGTGGAAAAAGGGCAGACCCATGTTTAAATTCCATCCTTGTCACTTACTAGATGTGGGACCTTGAGTAAACAACTTAATATCTTAAAGTCTCATATTTCAAATACATGAAATGAGAATAATATGCACTTATAATACTTGGCTGCTAGCACAGATGTGCCATATTGTAGGTGTTCAATAAAGATGCAACAAGGGACATAAAGAAAGACAGTGTTAATCACTTTGCAGGACATGGTGCTTGGGCTGTAGCAAAGAAACGGAAGTCTTATTTTTGGCTATCTAATTCTTCTAGATGCTGAGAGAAATCATGAGAGCAGCATAGTAAGGGAGAGATATATGGAGAGAAAAACTTGTGCTTAAACCTAAAAGAATGAGTAAAATATGGCTAAGAGGATGAAAAAGAGAAGCTTTCCAAGATGGCCAATAGGAATAAAAGCTCAAGCACATCATACCCCTGTGACCATGGGGAGGCAGAGTTGAAGAGAGTGAAGGGGGCACATTGAGAAAAATCAGAAAAAAAAAAAGCCTGAATAGATGGAGAAGGGCTAGCTCAGGAAAGACAAGACCAAAATGAGACCCAGTTTCCTCATCTCCATTGCTCTGGGTTTTCCCTCCTCTGTAAATGAACACTTTGGGATGCATCATCCCTAAGTGTTTGTTTATTTGCAACTCAATTAACCAAGCTCAGGGAGTGACATAGTGCACACCTCACTCAAGTAACTAATTAATGTTTGTAAGATCCAGATACCACCTAAAATAGTTGTTATGAGGATGTTGCTATAGAGATCCCACAAATGCCTTGGCATCACCCCTTAACTGGGGACAAAGGCAAAGACCTCCCACTCTGCTCCTTGACCTTGCATCACTCTGCTTGTTCCTTAAATATTTACCAATGTGACATGGAGATAGTTGTGAAATATTTCCAGTGAATCCAGATTTGCAAAAGTTCTTGAAATCCTGGCTTTTATACAAAATGGTTGGGGTTCTTTGTTTTAAGTAAACTCAAGGTAAACTTTTATTTGTGCTTATTTCTCTGCTTCTTTACCTCAGTATCTCTGGTTAGGGTATAATAATAATACCAATGCTACCTCCAGATAAGTAAAATAACACTAATACTAATGCTGATTGAGTACTTATGTGCCAGACATTTTACCTATATCATAACATGTATTCCTCACAGCAATCCTAAGAAGTAGGTACTATTATCTTCATTTTACAGAGGAGGAAACTGAGGCATGAGGCATGTCAAATAACTTGCCCAAAGCCACACAGTGAGAAGTGGTGGAGTTAGAATTCAAACAAGGCAATCTGCCTCCAGACCCCACAATCTCAACTCTTTTGCCATACTACCTATGTGGAGAAGCTCAGCATCCCGACTTTAGAGAGAGAAATGAAGCTGTGAAACACTGAAGAGAATCACACCAGGTCACTTAACGGTTAAAATCGGTGACAAAGTCAGAACTCTCTACCATCCTGGCTCTTTCTCAGCCCAATTTTTCTATCAACCCATTAGCATAAAGATATTTCCTCTCTTGTCATCATTCTCTCATTTTTAATGGTTCCTAAGGCAAGAGGACTTGAGCATGAAGAAACAAAAATCCATTTCAAAAACAAAGCTATACCCTGGCTAAAATTTCATTTTCCTAAAGCTCAGGATTCCTAATAAACAATGGAAACCAGTCAACCCCAACCTTCTGGCATACCACAGAGTAAACTTCACATGGTCGAAAGTCTAATTTTGCTTAGGAGGCCATTGGTGAACACCAACGGGCAAGACCACAGGCTTTTGGGTTTTTTCAATGCCTGAGGTTACAACATTTAGAGATATAAGAATTACTGCTTTAAACACTTGAAGCTGCAAAGATTCTATTTAAACCCGAGGGGTTATTTAAACTGCCACATCCCTTTTCCTTAACTGAGAAAGAGAAAATGGTGTTTGGGGAGCAAAACCAAGCTCTCCTTGTGTGCCTAGGGAACTGGTAACATTCTCCCTGATTCTCCACTCAAATACATATTAGAATTACCCACCAGTCATAAATGTTGCAATCCTATAAAATGTTATCTAGTTTCTAATTTAAGAGCTTATTCGTGCCTTAGATTTTGACAAATAAGTTATTTATGACATAGTTTTAGAAAAGAAAGATCAAGTTGGATTTGATTCTCCTCCAAAAACATCGGCAGCTATAGTATTGAAAAGACCTTCCTGGGAATGTTCTCACCCCTAAGAGGTAATGATCCTGAAAGAGGTTCTAAGGAGGTCCCTGTGTATCAGAGCTACACTTAGTAATGACACGTTGCAGGACAAGGGACAAAAGGCAGCCAGTTCTGTGCACTAGAGCCAAGCAAGACTGAAGTAATAATAGACATTTCATGTGGCCTGTTCTGTCTGTCAAAAATAGTCCAAAAGTTTTTCTACAGCAGCCAACCAGAAGCCCTACTCAAAGCCAAAGCCAACAACTGGAAACAAAGTTGCCAAACCCTTATTATTTCCCTCTGTGTTGCATTATTTTGTGTTTTTTTATTTTTCCCTTGGCATGTTGAACTTAGATGTCAGCTCTGGTTGATGTAAAAGCCTGAAATTTTCCTGTTGCAGTCTGTTCAAAGATAAAGTCATTGAAGGCAATGATCATCCACATGGGGCGTCTAAATGCTGTGAAAAGAAATTCTTTCCATGTGTGCATAAATGAGGATTTTTCAGGAGTATGAAATAATCATTTTTAGTTTAGTTTTCAGTTCAAGTACAGTCTAGCTTAACTTCCCTATGTTGAGGTATACTGATGGCATTTATTTTTTCTAGGTGCTTGCCACTGCAAAGGGGCAGGCCTAATTTAGGTTAATGGTCTTTTTAGCCAGGAACGACCATATGGAAATTAATTCAGCAGAATGCTGTGTCTTTAGGAGAACTGTCCTCCTCTGAGAAATTGGCTAATGGAGAGCCCTTCCTTTTCAAAACTAAGCTGTATCTTTCACAAATACATGGGAAACTGAAGTTCAGCTTCCTTCAGATAAGTTTTATGATAAAAAGAGAAGCCTCTGTTCAAACAAATAAATTATCGGGTTTAACAGTCAAAACATAAACATAAATTTGCTCATAATCATAAATACTTCACATTTTCTGACCTTCCCATAATTTGGTTTTTACTTTGGTTTTAAATTCTAACACAGAGAATGCCAGGCACATAGGAAGCACACAAAAAATATTAAAGTGGATGACTTCATCTGTGTCAAACCAAGCATGTTATCATGTAGAGAATAAATAATAGTATGAGTCGAATTAATAAGACAAACAGAGAAATGGCCAAAAAAAACTAGCACCATAATCATGGCTCATTCCTGAAGGAAAAGATCACCTCTGATTGAAGAGGTCTCTGGGTTCATGGTCTCACTTAGCTTAGCTCATCACACGCATGCAATGTTTGACCGCCCTGTACATTAATCAGCCCTTACGACATCCCTGTGAGATTAGTGGGTGAGGGTATCATTAGCTCCATATGGAGGATGAGGCAGACCAAACATGTGGAAATTAAATGACTCGCCTAAAGTCACTCAGAAGCCAGTGGAGGAACTGAGATTAGAACCCACAAACTTCTGCTTTCTGTTTCACCAACCCACAGACCCACTCTGTGAGGCCGAGCATGACCTCAGATTGTCACCAAGAAATTGGTCCTCCCTGGTCACTGCTGGACGGCAACCTTGTTCTCGGTACTGGAGTGAAGGGAGAAGGCACCTCAGCCAAAGGGCCCATCCCCACAGGAAGAAAGAAATGCAAACATCTTTAAACTTCAGAGTTTATTTTTGAAGTGCCCTTCTCAGTAGGTAGATAAATGATAAGCAATTTGAGAAGGAGCTTTATCTTAAAGAAAAATAAGGGATTAAAAGGGCAATTGCAATGAGCTTTTTCCAGATTAAAAGGATCTGAAACATTTCTGTTCAATGAGTTTGGAATGAAGTTCAAACTCAGTTCATAAGCTTATCTCCAAATTTCATTTTTTAAAGTACCTCAAACATAAACTCCCACTCAACTTGATCAAAAGCTTCTTCTGCTTCAAGAGACAGAGCAACAATCAGCCCTCTTGTTTCTTTAGCCAAGTCAGTGTTCTTAATCAGCATAAAAACATTAGGAGCCAAAGGGTGGTTTTTTTTTTTTTTTAATAAAAAGTGGTTTGATGAGGCTCCAGGCTGGTGGCAGCCTTCTCGGCCCAGAAAAATATGAGTCGACTCCTTAAACATGCAAACAGACCCAAGAACAGGGGCCAATTCCAGTAACCAGTATTTCTTCAAGCCTCAAGCTATCTGTTGAGTGCTTGCACCTCGGTCCCCAACTTTTCCCCGCCCTCCTCCGCCTCCCCTTCCCCCACCCACCACCCTGGCATTCCACATTTCCTACCCTTATCTGGATCAAGGTTTCAGTGTCCTTTCCCCTTCCTAAAAATATGTCATTTGCTTTTCTTTCTCTTCTCTTCCCGCTCTCAACAATTTGCTGCTAAAACCATAAGGTGGAACAGAACACCTACAAGTGGGGAGCCATGATGGTCAGGGTCAGCTGTTGGAACCCTAGCAGGGTGAGAAGGGTGTCCACTAGGAGAGCTGCTGGGGGTAGGGTGGTACGGCCTAAGCAGGCGTGGAAGGTGTTCCTATAGGGGGCAGCCTGGTTTGGGTGGCAGAATCCTAGTGCGGGGAGGAAGGCATCCCTATGAAAGGGTAACGGAGTGTAAAGTACCAGAGTCCAGGCAGAGTGGGAGGGCATTCTTCCATGGGTAAGAGGACTAAAGCGGAATAAGAGACTGGTTACATAGAGGCGATAAATCGAATAAGTAACTTATTAAGGATAGTTGGAGTTAAATTTCTCACTGTTGGCAAAGGGAGTTGCAAATATTGAAACAGAGAAACCTGGCATTGGGATTGGTGGTATCCAAGTGAACTCATGTTTTCTCAATATATTAATATAGATATGGAAATAAATGGGTATATACATGCATTCATATTGTGGAATGTGGAATAATGAACCCTTATTCCCAAAATGTCCACATCCTAATGCAGCAAACACGTGAATGAGTTATCTTACATGGCAAAAAGGACTTTGCAGCATGATTAAGTTAAGTATTTTAGTACGGGAAAATTATCCTGGATTTTCTGGGTGGGCCCAATATAATCACTGATTATACTGGAAGGCAAGAGGTTGAGTCAGAGACAGAGATGTGACAATGGAAGCAGAAGTCAGAAAGAGAGAGGGAAAGAGAGAGAAATTTGAAGATGTTATGCTACAGGCTCTGAAAATGGAAGGGGCCACAGGCTAAGGAATGCAGGCCACTTCTGTAAGCTAGAAAAGGTGAGGAAATGGATACTGTCCTAAGCTTTCAGAAGGAACATGGCCCTGCTGATATCTTCATTTTAGGACTTCTGACCTCCAGAATGGTAAGATAATAAATTTGTGTTGTTTGTTTGTTTTTTAGAACATAATAAATGTGTATCTTTATTCTGGTCTGAGTCTGTAAGATTTATTCAGTGGAGGATATCTTCCCCTGTCTCTCCACAAAAATGTGGCAGGCCCCATGCCTTTTCAGTTTATTCTTAGATAGCATACATTTTTGAGTCATTTCAAGAACTAATATAAAATTTGTGTTGCTTTAAACTACTACATTTGTGGTAATTTGTTACATTAGCAATTGGAAAGTAATATACAAATATATTAGTTTGTTCTGTCCAGCTAGAACTTCTGGGAGCAGCAATACCTCAATAGCAAGGAGCATGCTTAGCTTATAAACACCAGTCTACACTGAAAGGAACCAAGGCTCCTTGGAGAAATGGCTGAATCAGGACTGGGGCTTAGAATGTACAAGTCTGAAATATTCATTTTGTATAACAAAGCAAAGAAGTGCTCAAATAATGGTGGAGCCTTGTCAAAAGGACACAGGAGTCAGCCCAACGGGGCTGCCATTGGACAAATCTGGGACGATCTGAGCATCAAAATAAATAATGATAATAACAGATTACAAACCACTGAATAAAATAAAAACATGAACCCATAATGATATGTTAATAAATAAATAAATTAAAAGCTTGATTAGAAATGGGACATTTACACCATTTCAAAAAACATCTCCACAAAATGTTAACTAATTCTCAAAAAAAGGAGTAGCCTTACATCAAAGCAGCTTGGCAGATAACACCTTAATCAAATGATCAGACAGAATATTATTAATAACAGGATAAATTAAAATACCTACCTCATAGCATGTAATGAGAAGAACACAGCATTACTTCCGTGATATTCCAGCCAAAGATGCACAGTCTAAATTTAATCATGAAGAAATATCTGACAAAACCAAACTGAGTGGCATTCTACAAAACAACTAGTCCAGATTCTTCAAAAGTTTCAAGATCATAAAAATCAAATAAAGAGGGAAGGATTTTCTCAGTTGCAGAAGATTAAAGAGACATGAGAATTAAGGCAACGCATGATTTCAAACTGAATCTTTTGACTATAAAGGAACTGGTGAAACTTGAATGGGATCTGAATGTGAGGTGGTAGTACTAACATATCAGTGTTAATTTCTTAATTCTGGTGGTCATATTGTAGTTATGTAGGACAGTAAAGTATTAAAGATTATAGGACATCAGTTTGGCAAATTACTCTCATATGGTTCTAGAACATACTTGGTACTATATTTATAACCTTTCTGTAAATTGGAGATCATTCAAAAAGATTTTAACATATATCATTGGATCCCAAATTCATTTCTTATATTGTACTAGAATTAAATCTTCTCTCTCCCACCATGGCTTCAGTTCTCCTGGTAGAAATGGATATTTCTTATTTTGTCAAGAGTCAGAGCATCTTCAGTCCACACACCTTAACGGAGAATGCCTTGTGTCTGAGGCATGGAGTCTGGCAGGACTTGTCACAGCACTGATTGAATCCTGGGTAGTGTAAAATGATAAAGAGAGATGTGAGGAAACGATTTTAAAAGGCAGTCAGAATATTCTTGCTTCACTTTCTTTTATTTCCTAACATCTGATTAAGAGACCCAAGTTCACTGTGGAGTGTCAAGAAGAAAAGTTGTTGTCACCAATTTAATCTCTCCAGGGCTCTGTCAGGAAAAAAAGCAAATCGACCTTTCTGGAAGACGCGGTTTGAAAGAATAAGGTTTTTAGAATGTCACTATTTTCTAAATCCCAGCTCTTCTTTCCTTCAGCTTTCCTTAGCAGATTAATAATGGGCATTTATGTGTACTTATACAAGCCTAAGTGATATTTCAAGCTTCAAAGATATCTGGCAAGGTGCAAAATATAGTTTAAAGTAGAAATTAGACTTTTCCATATCCAAAACATTCAAAAATCTTATGCCACCCAGTAATATATATATTGGTCTTGTTAAAAAAAAAAAGAACTATAAAAGATAATTTGGGACAACCAAGGAAAAATAAATATGTATTCAGTATTATAAATTAGAGAATTCTTATTTATTCTGTTAGGTGTGATACTAGTGTTTGGTTATGTAGGAAAATGACCTTAATTTGAGGGCATATCTCCAGAGATATTTTTGGATAAAATATCATTATGTTGGTAATTTTTTAAAACGATTCCAAGATATATATATGTGTGAATCAAATATGGCAAATGGAAAAATGTTAATGATTGTTAAATCTAGGTGACAGATGTATGGGTGTCCATTGTACTGATTTTGTCAGCTTTGAAAACTCCTCGTAGTTTATCTTTTGTATTCTAATACCCATTTTTCTTACCTTACTGACAATCCTGCCTCAAAAGAGTCTTTTTGGGAATTGTGAATGGCATCCCATACTACATACAGTTTAAGATGAATTTGGCTGCTTTGTGGTTATGCCAGGTTCTTTTGGGGAACTCAAAATCATTATGCACCTGCTTTTAAGTTCAAGACTTAACACTAAAATATCCTATAAAGATATTCCCTTTCCCATCAGATATCTGATATAAATTCTCTCATCCCTGAAGACAGGTGGGATGTTAGATGACGTTGTTATCTATCTCTCTCCCACCACTTAAAAAAAAAATAAAGGCTTATTATTTCCAAGGGATGTAGATTGTGCCTCCCAATAGGACTCAGTCTCTTTCACGACGCCTTTGCTCTTCCCCCTCCCTACAATGCTCATACGGATAAACACATGCACAATCACACACAAATGTCCCACTTGCCATTCAAGGCCCAGTTTAGTTGTCACTTCATAGTTTTTCCAGGCACAATTAGTTGCTCAGTTCTCTGGGATCCCACAACATTTTTGTTCATGTCCTTGCAACAGCACTTACCATTTTGGTAATTTATAAATTTGTTCTTCTGTCTTTCCCATAAGCTCTGAGCTCTTCAAAAGGAGGAACCATGTATTATTTATCTTGTACAGTGACTGACACATAGTAAGTATGCAATAAAAGCTTGTGAATGAAAGAATGAATGAGTGCATGAATAAATGCCTTTGAATTGGGGTCCAGGCAAGGTCTAATGACTTGTAAAACCGTGGGAGCCACCAGCAGCATTTCTAATACCACTCTTCAGATCCTGATACTTAATCTTAAGATCCTGATACTTAATGCCACAGAGAGGCATTAAGCAGCAGCCACTGCACATGAGATTAAAACCAAAGAACATAAGAGGTATTTAAAGCTTAAGGCATTTTTCTCTAACAAGTTTCACTTTTTTTTTCACAGCTTGAAAATTAGAGCTCTAATAGCCATGCAGAACATTCATCAAACACTTCCAAGGGATATTAAAAGTCATAAAATTGTCACAGGGGACATATGGACACTCCAGACAGTTGGGGGTGGTGACCAGGCAAAAGCACTGAGCTCAGGAAAATCCATCTGGAAAGGGAAACAATTTTTAAATCAAATATCAGCTAGCATTTATATCAGACTGTTCTGAGGGCTTTATGTGTATTATCACATTTAGACCTCACAACAGCCCTAAAACATGGGTACAATTTTCACCCTTATTTTATAGATGAGGAATGCAGCAGTGAGCTCACTCACCTGAGAGTCACTCTGAACAAAGACAGTCTCTTGCTCTGGAATGTATATACGCTCTATACCACATTGGTCATCATGGTACCTTGCCATGTACAGATATGCAAGTTCCATTAATTAGCTGTATATTATGAGCCATCTTGTCAACAAACTCAAGATCTAGAGAAGGAAATTAAGATCATAGGGGTAAATGGCCCATCTTAATTTAAACCGTTCACAGTAGAGCTGGGCTAGAAATGAGGGCCCTGATTGCCAGCCCAGCATGCCTTCTCCCAAGACACGGTACTTCGCTCATATTCTCATAGTGCAGCATCTGGTAAGTCAAACGGTGCTTATCATATGAATTTTCCTGGTTGATTTAGAGGTAGTTGGTGATTAGTTCGTGTTTCTTAGCAAATGAATCTCAAGGTACTTATCCCACCCAGATAATTATGTTTAATATGTCAGGCTAAGTTAATACCCTGATAATAATCACTGTGAATGAGATGAAAGCTAGAAAGAAAGAAAGAAAGAAAGAAAGAAAGAAAGAAAGAAAGAAAGAAAGAAAGAAAGAAAGAAAGAAAGAAAGAAAGAAAGAAAGAAAGAAAGAAAAACAGAAGAGATGTGTAAGGCTGTTACCCCTTCAGAAAGATTTAGTTTTTTCACAACTTGATACAAAATGGAGTCTCTGTTAAAAAAAATAAAAATAAAAAAGTAAGTTTTTAAATATCAATTTTCTAGCAACTGGACCATTGGACACTCTTGTCTAAGTGAAATGAACTCCACTTTGCGCTTTTCCATGTGAAGATCTTTAATTAAAGACACGTGATTAAATATTTTTCAATTGACTTAGAAAAGAGAACCTCAGGGGAGAGAGTGCAACTGAAATGATTTCTTTTAAAACTATTGATCTTTCTGTATTTATTTTTAAATTCACTTATTATTTCATTGGTTGTCACCAAGATTTTAGATTTTCTATGTTTAACATTAAATTTATAATTGAACGTAACATGAGTATGAATTCCAGATTTGTTAAAACTTGAATATTGGATAAATAACCAGCAATTTGCAGTTTTATTCTCTGTTCTCCACCCTTTCAGGCAACAGTCAGACGAGGTACTAACATGTCTCAGAATTCTGTTTAACAAAGAAAACAGTAATTTGTGCTGTCAACTCCTATGTGAAACAAACACCCTTCTGTCTTCCATCCTCTCTTAGAAGGGTGGAGGTGTCTTTCGCCCTCAAGGGGTCTCCTGCCACGCTCCCATGGGAAGGAGAGGTTTCCCAGGATGCACCTCCTTCAAACATCCTTAAAAGCCTGATTCTTTCTTTCAAGTTTACTGTGCTATTTAACTGAGACATATAAAACGTGAATGTGTCTAGACCAAATAAATCCACCTAGCGAAACCCAGATTCCCTAACTCTTCCCTCAGAATCTATTTGCTCTCCTGCTGGAGAAGTCTTTCAGGATTTTATCATAGCTTAGTTGCCGCAGTATCAGAGAACCCAACCAGCCTTAGCATTATAACCATTGGAGAAACTGCCATTGTTTGAGAGCCTACTGTGTGCCAGATACTATGCTCTGGGATTACCATGTTATCTGATTTCAGCATGAATGGATCACCTTCTTAAAAACAGAAGAGTCTGGTAAAGCAGGCATTTTTGTTCTATCAAGGCAGTTCTTTACAGGTCAGAGACAGAAAGGAAAGGAGTTGATACGCATTTATTTTTTCCTTTTGAGAAGAAAGTGACCCTTCGTTTATTCTGCTGGGGGCTCTGTCATTACTTTTCTTTAATTTTAATGTGTAGTAACCTTGATTCTTTACTGAGGAACCATGAGAAAGAATGTCTTCATCAAAGTGAAGGGATACAGAGGTGCAGGCCATATTTTATCCACTACTTGTCTCTTCTCCCTGTCCCTGCCCTGGGCCTGTCACAAGTTCAGCTCTGGTCAAACCACTTCTCCTAAACCTAAAGAATTCTACCCCCAGCAGACTTCTTGGAATATCACAAGATTTCTCGTTGTCAGAACTAAGGCCATCCAGGCCTCCAACTTAATCTAGATAAAACCACCTGAATTTTCAGATAACATTCTGTAAACTAAGACCAAGAACAGGATGATACTTTATAACTATGAGAAGGAATATGGCTTCTCATTTTAAGAAAGACAATAAAAACAAAATCTCAAGTTCTTTCTATTGAATGTTAACGGAAGCCTTGCAGTGTAAGATCTTGATTCTTTCAAACAATAAGGGAGCAAAGAAGACACAAGAGAAGACCCCTTGTGCTTCAGAGGTCTTTCTCAATGCTAAATGTTTTATGCATTACAAACTGAGGTCATTTTCTTTATTAGAGTTTACATAGAGCTGAGGTAGCCAGTAGATATTCTAATTACCAAAGAAGCTGGAAAAATTTTTGAACTGTGCAAAGCCCTCTCTTGCATAATTCTTTTAAAAATATATTTATTATTATGATGCAGAGCAATGTCTTTGGTGTTATGAGGAATTTAAAAAAGAGAGATGACTAAGATAGTCTTATTTTTGGAGTTTATCATTTAGTTGAGAAGACAAGTCTATATATAATACAAAGAGTAAATGAAGAAAAAAGAGGCAAGGAAAACACTAAGTGTGAAGGGGTCTTTTATCCTGTCTCAGGAGTGGTGTATGGTTGTGCCCTGTGGTGGTCTGAGAATTTCATTAATGAGCAAATTAAGGATGCAAATGATTAATAAGACACGTTCCTTTGGCATAAAGGAGTTTCCAGTCTTGTGAGAGAGATATGTAAATAAATTATTTACCATTAACAAGGCAAGAGCTATAGGAGATAGAAATTAAATATAAAAACTGAGAGAAGAGAATGACTCGCTCTGTTCAGGAAAATCAAAGGAGGCTTCACACAGAAGATGACATTAGAGTTAAGTCATTGAATGTGGTGGTTCTAAAATATATCCACGAATTTTTGGAAACTCCTTTTTTCAAGAAGTGGAACTTAATTCCCCTCCCCTTTAGTGTGGGCTGGACTTAGTGACACATCTCTGTGACACGAATAGAAATGGTAGAAGTAACAGCATGTTACTTCCAAGGCTAGCTTGTCAACGGCATTGTGCTTTCCCTTTATTCTTTTACTTGGATCACTTGCTTGAGAGAAATCTGCTGCCATGTCATAAGGACACTCAAATAGGTCTATGAAGAGGATGACGTGACAAGAAAGTAACGCTTCCTGCCACCAGCCATGTGAGTGAGCCATCTTGAAAGAGGCTCCTCCAGTCCCAATCAAGCCTTCTGATGACAGAAGCCTTAGCCAACATCTGGACTGCAACTGCATGAGAGACCCCCAAACCAGAGCCATGCATCTAGGCCACTCTTGACTTCCTGACCCCCAGACACCATAAGATAATAAATGTTCCTTATTGATTTAAGTCACTACATTTCATAATAATTGTTATCTAGCACTAGATTTCTAATACACCCAGTGAATATCAGCTTGCCATATTGGCAGCTGGGAGGCATCCAATTAGAACTGAAAGGTTATACCGAGTGCTTCAGTGTGGCTGGAGTGTAGGACATGTGGTTGTTGTTCCTAAGCTTTTCGTGTCTTACTATTTTCCCTAAATCTTCTTTATTTTAAAATGAATCTTTTAAAATAAATGAATACTATTGAATATGGCTTCCCATTGCAGTTAGGAAAAAAAAAAAATCTAAATTCCTTGCCATGGCCTAAAAGCTATTTCTCTGGCTCACCTTACACTTCAGAGCCACTTGCTCACACCTACATCCC
>NW_011888914.1:4747599-4751284 GCF_000151845.1 Pteropus vampyrus
TAAGATAATAAATGTTCCTTATTGATTTAAGTCACTACATTTCATAATAATTGTTATCTAGCACTAGATTTCTAATACACCCAGTGAATATCAGCTTGCCATATTGGCAGCTGGGAGGCATCCAATTAGAACTGAAAGGTTATACCGAGTGCTTCAGTGTGGCTGGAGTGTAGGACATGTGGTTGTTGTTCCTAAGCTTTTCGTGTCTTACTATTTTCCCTAAATCTTCTTTATTTTAAAATGAATCTTTTAAAATAAATGAATACTATTGAATATGGCTTCCCATTGCAGTTAGGAAAAAAAAAAAATCTAAATTCCTTGCCATGGCCTAAAAGCTATTTCTCTGGCTCACCTTACACTTCAGAGCCACTTGCTCACACCTACATCCCACTGATTTTCTTCAGTTGCTTTTCCCCCATTAAACCTTTTGTGTATACAGTTTCCTCTGCCTAGAATGCTCTTCACTCTTCCTCTGGCCGACTCCTCATTCTCTTACAGGACTCAGCCTGAGTGTGCCTCCAAAGAGTTGCCTTTTCTGACTGCATGAGAGATCTTCTTGTTGCTCCCATGATGTTTGTCTGTTTGCATGTTTTTGTCTGTCTTCCCTCCAGAAGGTACATTCCACTGTGGCAGGGACCACAGTGGACTTTGATGTAGTATCTCCAATATTTGGCACAGTGCCTGGCATGTGGTAGGTGCTCGGTTATCTTCCCTTCCCTCCTACGTAGTAAAACTTTTGTATTTGGTATTTCCATTTTGAGACTGTTTGCCTCTGTTATCCCCATCTCGGAGGCAGTAAAATGAAATTAAATTCTACGATAGAGTCTGTGTAACCTTGTGTGACTTGCTATTTTTTTTATCTCATTTCTCATATCTTGAACTGTAACTCATTTATTATAACAGAGAACAATAGAAATAGCCCATCTTGTTCCTAGTGAAAGCATCTCCTTCTGTCTCCATTTCATTCCCAAAAAATCTTTTTAATGATGAAATGTTTAAAATATATTGAAAAGTAGAAAAAAATAGTACAATGAATATTTCTCTCCAATAAATAAAACATCATCTTATGTAACAAACCTAACAAAATTTCAATAATTCTTATTGCCATCTATTATGCAGCTTTCCCTAAAATTTCTTTTATATCTGGTTTGTTCAAACCAGGATCCAAGCAAGAAATACATATTGCATTTTGCTATCATGGATAACAAGTATCTTTTAATCTAAAAGAGCCTATTTTCCCCTTTTTTCTTTCTTTACACCATCTTGACTTGTTTAGAAGTGAGGGCCAACTGTCCTGTAGGATCTCTCAGCTTCTAGATTTATGTGGTGGTTTCCTCATGGTATTCCTTGTATTTCTTATAAGATGAAATGTAGATATAGAAGGCTCAATTAGATGTAAATTACACATTTTGGCAGGCATACTTCACAGATAAAGACTTTTACTTCATATTACATCATATCAAGAGGTACATAATGTCTAGCGTCTTACTATTGGGAATGCTGAAATTAACCACTGGGTTTGAGTAGTGACCTACAGATCTCACCACTGTAAAGTTTTTTCCCACATATAACTGGCAAGTCATCTGTGGAGAGTAATCCTTTGGCATCAGGCAAATGTGCAATGGACATTTCCTTCCATTTTGTAGGAGATCTAAAGGCTGCATCTATGCTCTGTGTGGGATAAAATGGAGAAGCCCAGGCTTCAGTGTACTATGGTTCACTTCTTTGTCCATTCCAGCTGTGCCACTCTGGCCATGAGGCAACCCACATATGTTCAGCAAAAGTCACTGGGCTTGACTGGCCATAAGACAGACAGTAGGGAGAGACACAGAGATGTAGATAAGTTAAAAATGGCCTGCCATTACGAGGATGGAGAGCATGTCACAGGGAATGCAGTTAGCATTAATATGATGGTTAAGTGGAGGGTCAAGATTGGGAGGAAACAATTGGGGGAATTGTTTTATGAACAATAAAGATGTCTAACCAATGTACTGTATACTTGAAACTAATTTAAATAAAGTTATTTAAAAAAATAGCCTGCCATTTAGTTGCACTGAAAGGATGTGTGTTAGAAAATTTAGGGGGATGCAAGACTCAAGATACAATGCTAAGGGAAGAAACACAGGAGACCAAATTGTACATATACTCTGATTAAAGTTAAAAAAGAAACAATATTATTCAGAAAAAAACTGAAAGAAAATACATCTGATGATACTTGGGGTTAGAAAGTGGAATTAGGAATTTTTCAATCTTTTGTAATATTATCTAACTTTTATAATAAAATAATAAATGTATAAATAAATAAGAATGCAAGAAGGTAAGATGTTTTGAGAAGAAAAATCATGAATAAAAATGTGAACAAAAAGCATGATAGAATTAAACAAATTGTAATTTCTTAACTCACTTTTTATGTTGAGGTTTTTAAGGCAAATTAGAAACACAGTGACATCCTACCTATAAATACTTTAGCACACATCATTAAAAAGTAAGAACATTTTTCTCCATAGCTAAAATAAGACTATCTCACAGAACAAAATTAACATTAACTCCTTAACAGCACCTAAAACACAGTTTATGTTCAAAATTTTCCCCCAGTTCTCCCTAAAAAAATGTCTTTTATAGTTGGTTTCCAACCAAGAATCTAAACCAAAGAAACAATTTTTAAATGATCATACAAAAAGAAAAAAACCTTTTAAATAGTGTATTATTTAGATATAGACTTTTCCTTTTAATTTCACATCTTACCCACTAATTAAAAAGAAATATTTTGTTGCTGTCATTGCACCAAATGAATGTCACATGCATCTGGTTAGGATATTTGCAAGGTCTTTCAGTCCCAAAACTTACCATCACTGATAACATGAATCATCCTCATGATTCTCAAGCCCTTACTAGCAATAAAGAAATCTTAAAATCACTATGAGATTTAAATATGTTTGTTTGTAAGTTGGGCCCCAGAAGTAAATCTTGCCCAGTGACTCAGAAGCAGAAAGCAGCTCCTCAGCAGTTAAGTCCCATCGCAGCAGAAGAAACAAAGCTTGTTGGCCAGGTTCAGACTAAGACATGAGGGATGAGAGAAACACTGCATTTTGACTTGTCAGACATGGATCTGAAGGCTTACAGAATCTCCTTTCTCTTCATAATGACACTTAAACTTTCCATGCCTTCACTCAGGATCTGTTCATTTTCTGAAAGAACAAAGAGTATTCATTTTTTCAACCATGCTCTGCCTAAAGGATATTATCAAGTCGAAGATAATATAGACAAGACATGAAATCATAGATCTTTCATCCCTCTTCACTGCAGAGTATTTGAACTATTTAAAAATAAACTGTCTAAGTAAGGGAAAAAACGTTTAAATTTTAAATTAGCCTTTTCATTAAGTGCTAGGATGTGTGTTATTCCAAAAAAGCAAGAAAACTTGTTTATAATTTTTTGTTTCTTTTTTTGGTCTGAATGGTGGTCACTTGCTTAATCGGTAACATTGAACTATCTCATAATCGTAAACCTCCTATTATATAGTATCTTCAATCTGGAGACCTCGAAGTTCTTTGTAAGAATTATCTGCTTGCAAATAATATTTATCATTTTGAGAATAGAAAAGCTAAGGAGAGAAAATTACCTGCGCCCTCAAAATCACATGAATCAAGAATCAAATCAGGACTAAAGCTGGGTCTGATCAATA
>NW_011888914.1:4751334-4784216 GCF_000151845.1 Pteropus vampyrus
AAAGCATGATAGAATTAAACAAATTGTAATTTCTTAACTCACTTTTTATGTTGAGGTTTTTAAGGCAAATTAGAAACACAGTGACATCCTACCTATAAATACTTTAGCACACATCATTAAAAAGTAAGAACATTTTTCTCCATAGCTAAAATAAGACTATCTCACAGAACAAAATTAACATTAACTCCTTAACAGCACCTAAAACACAGTTTATGTTCAAAATTTTCCCCCAGTTCTCCCTAAAAAAATGTCTTTTATAGTTGGTTTCCAACCAAGAATCTAAACCAAAGAAACAATTTTTAAATGATCATACAAAAAGAAAAAAACCTTTTAAATAGTGTATTATTTAGATATAGACTTTTCCTTTTAATTTCACATCTTACCCACTAATTAAAAAGAAATATTTTGTTGCTGTCATTGCACCAAATGAATGTCACATGCATCTGGTTAGGATATTTGCAAGGTCTTTCAGTCCCAAAACTTACCATCACTGATAACATGAATCATCCTCATGATTCTCAAGCCCTTACTAGCAATAAAGAAATCTTAAAATCACTATGAGATTTAAATATGTTTGTTTGTAAGTTGGGCCCCAGAAGTAAATCTTGCCCAGTGACTCAGAAGCAGAAAGCAGCTCCTCAGCAGTTAAGTCCCATCGCAGCAGAAGAAACAAAGCTTGTTGGCCAGGTTCAGACTAAGACATGAGGGATGAGAGAAACACTGCATTTTGACTTGTCAGACATGGATCTGAAGGCTTACAGAATCTCCTTTCTCTTCATAATGACACTTAAACTTTCCATGCCTTCACTCAGGATCTGTTCATTTTCTGAAAGAACAAAGAGTATTCATTTTTTCAACCATGCTCTGCCTAAAGGATATTATCAAGTCGAAGATAATATAGACAAGACATGAAATCATAGATCTTTCATCCCTCTTCACTGCAGAGTATTTGAACTATTTAAAAATAAACTGTCTAAGTAAGGGAAAAAACGTTTAAATTTTAAATTAGCCTTTTCATTAAGTGCTAGGATGTGTGTTATTCAAAAAAAGCAAGAAAACTTGTTTATAATTTTTTGTTTCTTTTTTTGGTCTGAATGGTGGTCACTTGCTTAATCGGTAACATTGAACTATCTCATAATCGTAAACCTCCTATTATATAGTATCTTCAATCTGGAGACCTCGAAGTTCTTTGTAAGAATTATCTGCTTGCAAATAATATTTATCATTTTGAGAATAGAAAAGCTAAGGAGAGAAAATTACCTGCGCCCTCAAAATC
This sequence comes from Pteropus vampyrus, assembly GCF_000151845.1. Lineage (NCBI taxonomy): Eukaryota > Metazoa > Chordata > Mammalia > Chiroptera > Pteropodidae > Pteropus > Pteropus vampyrus. The sequence goes on from NW_011888914.1 coordinate 4,752,611, forward strand.
ACATGAATCAAGAATCAAATCAGGACTAAAGCTGGGTCTGATCAATACCAACTTGATCTGATCAAAATATCAAGGACCAACTTAACATCTTAAAAACATTTTGTCCTTCTTAGACCAATGGTACTGATTTGAAACATTGTGGGTGCTCTGACACTAAGATAAGGAGGCTTCTCTCAATATGTAGACCATTTTTCCGTAACTACAATTGACCCCGAACAATGCTGGGGTTAAGGGCGCTGACCCCTGCACATTTATCAAACTGTATAACTTTTGACTCCCCCCAAACTTAACTACAGACCCTTGGAATCTGAGGGGGATTAGTTCCAAGACACCTCGGAGATACCCAAATTCACAGATGCTCAAGTCCTTTACATAAAATGGCATTCAACAATGCGTACAGTCACTCTTCCACATCCAAAGATTCCCAAATGAATTTTTGATCTGCTCTTGGTTGAATCTGCAAATGTAAAACTTAGGGATATGGAAGACTGACTGTATATTTATTTTTAGAACTCCATGTATAAATGGACCTGCACAGTTCAAATCAATGTTGTTCGAGTCAATTGTATATGAAATACCTATATATGAATCGGTGGCATGGTTTACATGTTGTTTGTTTGGTCTGTTTCTTTTTAGTGATTAGGCACACCCAAGAGACAGAGAAGTCTATAAAATCAAGAACACAGAAGACATAGACACTGGTCATTTATTGTTCTTTTCTCAGCTTACAGAGGTAACACATATTTGTTATAAAAATCTTGAAAACCCAGAAAAAGCACAAGAAAGAAAATATAAAATATCCATTTTCCTACTTACCTATTCTAGATAGCTACCTTTATTATTTTAACTTAACTTAATAAGCTTTTTATCATGCATGTGTATCTCAGCTGTCATCTCCAATCTCCCAATCCCTAAAGATATAAGCAAATTAGACTCAAATTTCTTTCCAGGCCTGTTGAAAATCCAATAACCTCCTGAATATTTCTGCAAATTCCTCTAGGCCTGGTGACAGGTGGGGGTAAGGGGAATTTAGAGAAGTTTCTCATATGGTCCCTCTAGCTCTGATTTCTTGCCTCTGTTAATTCCTGTTCTCAGCTCAGATAGCCCCTTCGTGGTTTATACATCTACTAAATATGAAGCCTTCTGTGTGACGTTTCAAGAAGGTTTGAGAAAATGGAGAGAGTGATAGAGGTTTACTGCACTGCAATATAAACAACCTACAATTGAATATTTAACATCCCTGTTCTTAAACTCGTAGCATTTTTGACAGCTTCGACTGTAGCCTCATAGCCTGGCACATTTAATAAACATGAACCATTTCATTCTTACTGAGAAATATTTCATCTGGAGCTCTGTCTGCAACTCTATTGAGTGACCCTTTCTAGAGGCCAGAACACTTTTAGAAAGGGAAAGTGAAGCTTGGAGATTAAGAACACACAGTCTGATGCTGGAATGCCCATCATCAGTGATGTAATCAGAGCTCTGTCACATGTGGATTTCTAAGGAAGTAGCCACTAAGATGAAGATTACAGTGCAAGATAATTATTAGGGATTAATACCTGTGGGAGATACGGGAAGGAAGCGGGATTGGGCTGGGCAATGAACCACTTTGGCTTGCCTGGGATGAAGGTTTCTTAAGACATAGAACTTTCTGTGCTAAAACTAGAACAGTCCAGGGGAAACCCAGGTGGTTGATGAAGCCAGCTGAGGCTGAAATTGAAATGCAATGTAAGCTCACCAAAGATTCTTCCAAACAGGCAGGGAGCTCTATTGTGTCTGTTACCCATTGGAACTGTTCCATGTTGGGCCAAGATAGCTCGGCCTTCATACTTTGCCTCTCTGTCACCCCATGCAGGTTTCCCTGGACAGACCCTGACCTCGAGTCAAATAGCTGAGGCAGACCTTGAAGGCACTGACAGGTAAAGGTAGCTGGGCAGAAAGTCCTTTGAAGGACAGTGCCTCTCCACGTCTACTACAGGCATCATTTTGTGCCTCAGTTTCCTTCATCTGCAAAATGAGGATAATAATGGTAAATACCTGTAGCTTTGTTGTGAGAATTAAATGAGTTAATATGTGTAAAGAGATTAAAACAGTGCCTAGCACACAGTAAATTCCTAAATATTAGCTATGTCACCAGATCAAGTGTCTTCTTAGTGTCAGATCCTGAAATTCTTGATCTCTGGGTCTCCTTTGTCAAACCGGCACACTAATGTCCGTCATTACTTCAAGTCTGGTTGCAATACACATGACCAATCCACAGCTTTCTTTATTTAATCTAGTTGGGTTTGGCCACATGTTGGTTTCTTAATTACAGCCAGGAAACTAAGGTTAAGAGGGTCTTTCATTTCTCTTCTTACACCCTAGTTTTGGATTGAGTTAGGAAACCTCCTCAACAACTTATGCTGTGCTATTTCTATTATTGGATAACGAAAAGGATTCGACATGGAGAAAAGCGACAGAAAAGAAGGAAAGCAAGAATTTTTACATTAAATGTAGCTTCCACAAAAATAGAATTTAAACATCAGAATTTGGAAGCTGGGGGGGAAATATAAATGACGGTGACCATTTTTAGTCTATGTGACATTGGGATCATGAGGCTGATGAAATAAATGATCCTCACCCTGACTTCCCTTTCCTCCAAAATAATCCATGTTGTGTAACTCGATTGGGCAGCCTCTGGCTTGCTGGTTCCTCCATTCTCAAGAAGCTAAAGCTACTAAAAGTCATGTGAATCACTTTATGAGTAAGAGCAGGAAACAGGACTAGGTTAAAATTTGCAGTGTGATATTCTCAGTGTGAAAATATCTCCCTCCCCCAAGAGTTGGACACAAATTGCTTTTTATAGTAGCCCTTGGCTTTTCATTTACGCTGGCGAAAGGTATGAGGTAGCAGGGTTCCACGCCCTTTTTTACCTGGATGACATCCCTCTGTGTCATCTAAACAGTCACTACTCAGAACAAAAAGGTAAGTTATTTACTCCCTCATCTCATCACCTGAGCTAAAGCAAGCAAGCAAACAAACCAAGCAAAAAAGCAATCTTAGAGGCCACTTACAAAAAATGGCTACAAGAGCTCTTTTGGCTTGTTCTTCTGTTGAATTCCAAGCATTATTTGTGTGGGTTCCTTTGCCTGAACTGTTGGCACAAGAGGTGCAATTTTATCCTCAAAGCAGGGTGTTCCTCAGGCACCATGCCAATGCAGTTGGCTCATTCAATTTCTTCTCTGCTACATTTCTTCAGGGCTTTCTGCCTATCAGAAGCCGATTATACGATGATTCAGGATGGGAATACAGGAAGTATGTTCCTACTCTGACACTGGCTACTCATCTCTTTTGGGCCCAAACTGGTTTGCTTCACCAAGGAAGCCACAGAGTTTCCTTCTTAGTTCCTTTCCAATTGTGTAATTATAAGGATAGAAATTCAAAGTAGAAAGAAGGGCTTCTCTGCTCCCTCTGCCAGGGAAAGTGATCGGTGAGGAGCCTGAGCTGTCACACACTGGGGCTTGTCTGATTTCTCATACTAGTGCTACTGAGTTCTTTCTTGCAAATGACTCAGTGGAGCTAGGTGACCCAGCTAAGGATCATACCTTCTCCCCAGTGGGTGTGTTCACGTGTAGCATCGCAACCTTCCTCACTTGCCTGGTCCTTCTCAAGAACCACAGCACACATTTCCTATTCTAAAATTTTATGACTGGAGACACCTGGCTCAGACTAGGGATGCCCACTCTGCCTCTCTTTCCAGGAATCACACAGATGCCCTTGATCTCGGGGCCTAGCCAATTACACAAAACATTCTCGGGAACCTAAAGGTCACATTCCTTTGTGTCGTAAAGTGAAGCTGAGCCAGACCTGCCTGTTTTTACATCTCCACAGAGGCTCAGGGTTCTGATCCAAATGGTAATGGGCCAAGTGGGAATGACACTGGAAACTTGCAGGCAGAATCCCAGTAAAGGATGATCTGTGGGCAGAAAAGCTGCCAGAAACCAGAGAGAGGAGAAAGAAAAGGCTACAGATCCAGCCCTCCCCTTTTCATCATCTGACTCTGAGATTCATTTACCAACTGGAGGGGTGCCCAGCTAAGGCTTCTTATTCGAAGACGCAGGAGATAAAATTTCTTGGCTGGTGATGAGCAAATGACTCACTTACTTTTTTGTCATCAGAAAGACGCAAGCAAGTTTTAGTCTTTCCATACATTTTTTTACTTTATCCTTATACTTTTCTGATTTTTTTTTTTAATGAGAAAAATATAAAAGAAAGCACAATATCTGGAAAAATTCTATATGTGCCCCAGACTCAGATTTTATTTTATGGTCATAAACCAAAACCATATCTTATCTCAGAACTACTTAAGCTTTATAACTAATGAGTTTTAAGGTTTTAGATTGACCATACATGTACCATGAGACTTTTTATATCCTGCAAAAATAATTACATATATTCAATATCTTCTTCCATCATCACCTTTTTGTTTTTACTCTATATTTTCAATAGAATCATAGCTAAAATGATCTGATAATCTATGTTATATATATAAAGATGTGATGCTTAGCTCATGCATTGTTAGTAAATTAGTCTTTATATATAAATATATTTGTATAATTATATCTGTATAAACATATACATGTATATCTGTGGATATTTTGAAAAATTGATTATCAAGAAATGTAAGAGAGGGTAGATTATACATTACAGTGGTAGAAACAGGCATTGACGAAAGAATTACTTCTCCCTGAAAGTCAGACTATCCCCATATACATCTTGAGTCACACTTCTTCTCTGTATCTCTTGCGATCTCTTCTCAAGTAGCTTGCTTTCCTTCCTACCACGACTTCAAAAATATGTCTCCTTTCTTCTCTAGGATTCAGCTAGAGATGGGAGGAGCAAACTGAGATCCTGAGATACTTTTTCAACAGTTAGAACTCCCCAAAGTGCATCTTTAGCTTGAAATCAACTAGAAGGCTTATGCTTTCCTTGGAATGTCTCTTCCCTTTAAATCCTTTTGGGCCACTTTGGCAGCTCGTGAAATCTCTCCCTCAGAACATGCCTGGAAAGTCCTCCTTACATTTACCAGTCTTTCCTTTCTTTTCCGTTTGATGAATGTGAAAAAGGTTGTAGGACTTCACTATATAGTAACAAACTGTGTTTCCCATAGGAATCATAACATGGATCAAAAAAGCAATGGAAACCTTGGACCTATCGAATTCTGAAGCATTTTTTGTAATATTTTTCTAAGGGATAGATTTTCTTAAAGCTATTTGCAGGACTCATCTATGGGCATAATATTGCATTATGATCTTTTATGAACCATAAGATGGAATCATTAAAATAACTACAGGTGGACAGATGCCAAATGGCAAAGCTGGGGTGGAAGGCAGTGGTAAGAAGGGATTTTTACTGCTCCATTTACTCGCAAAAACTCCACCCAATAATTTCTGCAAAGCAAGACTAATACATTGAATCCTCTGTTGATCTCTAAAATCTTGAGCCTCTGAGTTAGTTTGAGTAAAAAAATCCTGATTGAAGTCATTACAATAAACACTGATACAAGTGCCTTGGGAAAACTGGCAGTGGTACTGCTGAGAAATCCCCTAATTGTTCTATTTTCCTAAGACTCATCGCTTGTGCTGACATTCTGAATCTACTTGCCAAAGACGTTGCCTGTATTCTGTTAATAGACAAATACCCGAGGGTGTAGGCAAAGAAGACATCTGTAAGAAAGTATCCTGGCAAAGGCAGGCTGTGTCAGCATAAATTTCACAGGACAAATTGACTGTTTTAGGTCATACTTTTCTAGTTGTTGAAAATAGCAGTGTAACAATTGAAATGTTGAAAAATAAAAGTAATGCCTCAGAAGTCCGCCAGCTTGGTCTTAATCTGGGTCCCCTTTGGGGACACAGATAGGATAAGTTTTTAATGTAATGTTATGGCCGGTGATGTCTGTTTGCAGATGTCTATTTGCATGAGTCGATTTGCATGTGAGGAGAGAGGGTAGAGAAGAGCCTGTGTGTTGGAGAAAGAATAAGGAAATGGAAAAGATAAACAGAACCCTATTTGATCCCTCTGCTCAGTCCCAGGCACTTACATCTGAACCTTTGAGAAAAGGTGTATATGCAGTCTCTGAGAGAAGTATTTTTAAGGGACACCTGTAAAACAAGAGGACATGGGCTGTGATGCTTTCAGTTCAGGAGTGACACAGAGTGAAAGCACTAGAAGCAGCATACACTTGACATGGGTATCAATCTCATCATGCTTGGCACTGACACAGGTAGTGAGCCAACACCAGCAGATGGCTTCATTGGCCACAGCCAAAATCCTAGGAGGCCATGAGAAACTGAAAGAACTGTGTGTGAGCACATAAGTAACAACCCTGGGGATTCTGGAACAGACTTCGGGTGAGGCCAAAAAATCTACATTATGCAAGTGGGAGCAAAGGCCAGTAAAATTTAAGATTTGTCATTAATGTGACTGTATTTGTTTCTCACAGCTGGTGAAGCATGATGAATAAGAAAAATCACTTCTAAGTCCTTCAGCCTAATATTAAATCATGAAAGTTGATAGATTTTTAGTTGCAGACAACAGAATCCACTCTTGCCAGTGAAAAAATAAAAAGAATGGATTAAAGGATCTTAGGTAGCACATAGGCTTCTGGAAGAGCCAGAGAATCATGTTCTAAGGCTACTTTGCAAGAAGTTATATCTAAATTACACTGCTGGACAGTGTGACAGGGACTGCCACAGGCACAGATGCTGTGACTGCACTGATAACTCCCACAGGCGATGCCGACACTAGGGCTGCTACCGTTTCTGCCTTGGTGCTTCTGCCAACCTCCACAGCCCTCACCACAAAACTCATTCTGCCTGACACCTGCTTTCTCATGATTTCCTTTTCTATACTGCATTCTTGCATATCTTCATCTGATTGCAGAAACAAGGTCACATGCTTATATCGTCGTTTCAAGAAGGCTGGAATAGTGAGTTCTAATTTTACCTTGAGAAGGCAGGATTCATAATGAATAGGTTTCTTTGATATGAGAAAGACTTTCAGGAGATGCTGTGTGGCCACAAACTTAACAAATGTCTACACGAGATCATATGACACAACCAAACCCTTGTTAAGCAGCAAGAGGCCAGTGTTTAACTCCTTTTGCTTGTCAAGGAGACCTGTTGTGATTGGTTCAGAAAACAGCCATAGGAGAAATTTCTGTAATGAAAAAAAGTCTCTCAGATGGTATTCGGTCTATAAATTGTTTTTTCTTACCAAATGTCATGTCTCCTCTTCTCACCTCAGCTTTAGAAGGTATTTCCAGAAACTTTGCAGAAGTTATTAGCACACTGATAGAAAGTAACATCTCTACCTTGACACTGATTTGAGAAATAGTAGATAGAAAAAACTAATGAAGGCAATCTAAATTCAGTTGAAATTTGCGTGGTACAAAGCAAAAGGTCTCCATACTAGACTTCAAGTAACTTCAGACAGAGAGACTGAGAACTCTATAAGCAGTAGGTCACAGCAGCTGGGAGTGCTGTAGACAGGTACAGAAGTGGAACAGCACAGGACACAGAATCAAGCCCATATAAGAAAAAGTTCAGGGCCCCAACCAAGTCAGCAGCTTTCCCCTACCCAAAATCACCTAAGGCAAAAATGCCCAAGAGATTTTATCCTACAGACCAAGATCTGAGGATTGGTTGTGGCTACCTCAATTATCTTGCGGAGGACTATTAAGAAAAATGTCCTTACGTGAAACTGTTTTTACCTGCATGATACCTACAACTTTATATTCTGCTTTTTCCCTTATTTGTTGAATCATAAATATTTTTCCTTGTTATTTAATCTTGGTAGTTATCATTTAAAATATCTATATAGCATTCCATCCTCTGATGAATCCTAAGTTACTCAATCATGTCTCCACTGTTTTATACTTAGATTAGTTCTAAGAATTTTAGAAGGATAACGTAGAATTTTTCAGAAGTTTCTTTCCATCATTCTAAAAGAGATTAGTTCAGGAATAGTACTTAAACTTTTCATAGACATGACCACCTACCTCCCAGCTGGGTCAATGTTGGGACTAATACATCTACAGAACAGAGGCTTTATGAGAAAACAGGCTCAGCCCTTGGAAACCTTAAATAGAAAGACCCTAGGAAGTATTGACATATATTTCCAAGGTGGCAGCTACATACCCCAATAAGGTCTCTAGCATACTTTGGGGGAAGATCCAAAGTGGAACTAACTTCCATCTGAAGTTCTGGAAACAACTCACCTAGAAAGCTTGGTCTCCAGGATCTGGATAGTTAGTGAGGAGAATATAGAAAACTACTCATTGTGTTGTGGGTTTTGAGATAAGATATCAATTTCCATAATCTTCATAAAACACAGAGCAGTCTTTCTACCCCAAAATATATTCACTATGAATTATTGAGTGTCTTAGACAGGGAGAATTTAGATGCAAAGAACAGAATTCCAGTTAGTTCAAATAAAAAGAGGGTTAATTGAAAAGCAGAGTTTATTATGGGGTACGATAAGCCAATGCAGGAGATAAAGCTGGGTATTATGGGACCAAGAAGGTGATTATGCAGATTTCTCTCTCTCTCTGTCTCTCTTTGCCTTTTGAGGTACATGGTCTCTCTGTTGGTCTCTGGGCACCCACTCCATCCTTCCGCTTCTCTGTTTGCAGACTGGCTTTGTTTCTGCTGACTCACAGTTTCTCAGCTTCCCCTCACTTGCTAGCATGAGGCTTTGGCCTTCTGTGGTAGGCCAGCTGGGCATGACCTTGCAACTTGACTCTACATAGCTAAATGACTCAGCTTCTTTGTCCCTATTCCAAATTCTTGGGAGAGTATCCGAATGGCCCAGCTTAGGTCAGATGTCTATCCCTGGGTCAGTCACTGAGACTGGTGGGGCTCAGTCACATGGTACACAGTGCTTTCCCTCCCAGGGTTATGAGTGGGGCAGAGTCTCCAAGGTGGAATGTGGGTAGGGAGAAAGGAATGTTTGGCATTTCTGAGGCAGACTTGAGTCTGAGAGAGGCATGCTGGGTTGTAATAAAAAGAGCATTGAATTTGGAGTAAAAAATAAAAATCTCTGCCACCTCTCATGAAACTAGACAACTCTCCTAATCTCTTGCAGACTCACTTCTTCATATGTAACCTGAGGGAACTGAACAAGATGACCTAGCTCTTACTGTCTATGATCGTTATTTTCATCTTCAGAATCTCATAATGTAAGAAATGACCAAATAATATCAACAATTTGGCAATCATTCAACGATATGAACAATCATTCAAAAAGCTATCTTTGCAATAAGTTCAGTGGCGTATTATCCCAGTATTACCATTACCGTAAACATTTTTGGAAGGCCATTATATACGCTACCAATGTTGAGATCCCTAGGTAGGCATTCACCAAATGTTTCTTACTTAGAGTAGAATTCTAAAATAAGAGGAGAAACAGACCTTCTTCTAAAAGAGTTTGCCTGGCAAGATGTTAGAGGCTTAAGAAACTAATATGATAAAATTCACTCAATTCTAATGCTGTTAGTGAACAATGTTCTAAAATGCATTATTGGTGAACTGCCTACTGCAAATAAAGACAAAAGACTGTGTTAATTGAAATTGCTTTCTATCCATGCCAAATTAATATAGCTATCTTGCCATTTGTGAAATTCTTGTAAAGTCACCTACACAGCAAGATTAATTTTCCCCCATTGAAATCCACTGTGATATTGAAAGAAATTACAACTGGCTCTTTAATATTAACATATTCCTATCAAGAAAGGACAGAGCCAAAGGGAAACACTTTAAAAATAATAATAATCCCAGAGAGAATTTTAATTTCCCAACCTATTCACCTTCCTTTAAAAAAGCCCCAAACATCCACTTAAACCCATGATTGACAGCAGGTAAATGTGTCTCTGGATTTGACCCAGGCCACCTCCACTTTTCCCAATTTGGCCTCTAGTTCTTCCTACATTCAACCTTCTCTTGGCTGTACATCTCAGCTCTCATTATTAACCTGCTTTACCTTTTCATATGTAAATATATCATCTACAGATTTGAACTGAAAAGTTCAACTCAGTTAAGTTCATTAATTCATCTATCGTAGAAGGGGGAAGGAAGGCTCTTTGGGTTGTGGGTAAGCCAAATTCATCCAATAGGATGGCCCTAATGTACTGTGGTACTAGGAGAAGCTGATTTTTCTTCTTTCCACCCCAGAAAGCTCCTGCCTAATAATCCCAGGCCCTGGGCATATATTTCTACCTATTATGCCCATTTGCCACTGGGAAAATGGATTTTTGTTGTCCTTCTTTAATTTTAAAATACCAAATGTTTCCCTTTTATATATAAAATCTTTATTCTCTTTTTTCCCCAAAACGGAATATCTTATTGGTTTTTTCGTCCAATTATAAAAGTAATTCATGCTTGTTTTTTAAAATTCAGCAATACAGAAATGGATAAAACAGGAATAAAATACTTTCCATAATTCTATTTATTCCCAGAGATGACCACAATTATTAGTTTGATATCTATCCTTACAAATATATTATATATACATATATAGGCAAATACATACAGATGTCTATGTATATATATGCTGAATATAGTATGTACAGTATATTGTATACTGTATGTGTTTAACAAAAATGAGATCATATTATTTACTCTTTTCTGTAATTTGCATATTTTCTTTTTACTTTAAACAGCTGTGTACATCTTATATATAAATCTATCTCATACTTTTTAATAATCTCTCAGTATTCCTTTGTACCATAATCTCTACCCTCCACTAAAGGGCATTTATAGTGTTCTAAGCTATTCTTAAATATGAAAAAATATTTTAATAAACTTTTATATATATATGCATATACACATATGCTTGCACATGTTCTGATTTCCTTAAGATAATTCCTACGACTAAAAGTACTGGGTTAAAACTTATGCACATTTAAAATATTACAACATAATGCCTAAAAGTACACCAGAAAAGTCATAACACCTTATACTCTTAACAAGTTTCCTGCAATTACGTTTATTTTTTAATTTTTATTTTATTTTATTTTATTTTATTCTATTCTATTCTATTCTATTCTATTCTATTCTATTCTATTCTATTCTATTCTATTTCTAGGTGGTCTCCCCTCCAAGTACTAACCAGACCTGACCCCACTTATCTTCCAAGGGCAGACGGGATCAGGGATGTTGAGGGCGGCATGGCCATAGACTACATTTATTTTTATCATTACTAATTTGGTGGTCCAAAAAGAAAAAATGAGCACCTCACATTGTTGTACTAATCTGCATTTATTTGACTATTAATGAAAATGACTATCTTTTCAGGTGTTCCTTAGCTATTTGGTTTTCTTCTTCTGAGTTGTTTGAACCTGTGCATCTGTACCTCTCATTTCAGTTTCCTCCCTCTCCCACCCCATATATACACGCTTTTGGTTGACAATAGCAGGTCCAGGTATGTGACAAGAGCTAGCTGGCCAACAAATTTCCTCTCCTGGGAATTTGGATCTGAGAGCAGGGCGTCTCTAGTCTGCTGTGTTTAAACAAGAAAAATGATGCAAAGCTGGCTGGGTCAGCCATTTCTGGTCACACACATCATAAAGAAGGGAAAGTAGATCTGCGGAGAGAAAAGACAGAAGCAGGATGCCTTGGAAGCAGAGACGAGGGCCTGTGGCCTTGAGTACTTTCAATTCTCCAGCCTGTAAGAAAGCACCTAGCTAGCATAACTTCCTTAATGGGTTTAGGCTTTTTGGAAACAAAAATTAGACACTATTTCTGCTTTCTACTTGGTAATGTTCCTCTACTGAAGCAACAAAACACAGGGATTCATGGATTAAAGAGCATGTGGGGTGGGGTGGTGGGAGGAAAGGAAGGATGGAAATATTGGGAGAAAAAAGTTTCCATTAATATTAAAAAATATTATCTCACCACATATTTTTCATCTGAAAATTCTGTTTATACTCTTGACAATCCCAAATAATTTGTTTATGTAGGTTATATGTATTGATGTTTAATGTATTAGAAATTAAGATAGAGAAGTGCATAATATATTTATTTATTCATTTAAAAATAACAATAATGAACTTGTTACATGTTAACATAAATCACATATTTTTAATTTAAAATAAACTATTTTCTAAAATAAGCAAACAAAAAAGATTCAATGAGAAGAATGGCATTGTTTCAATTTTGTATATCTTTTTAATGTCTGGCTTGATAGAAGGCAGCTGGATTCTCATATCTGCTTCTGCATTCAATGCATTGTGATATCACATGTCATGTAGCTTCTGGAAAACTTCCCTGTACACTCATGAGTGAACAAGAGTGAAAGAGACAAACGTCTTCATATTATAATGAAAATTCCTAGAGGAGGGCCTTTCTGGAGCACTGCCAGAAAGGACCACACTTTGAAAGTGATGTCTTAGATCATGAAGTACAGTCAAAGAGTGCTAGCCCTGGGAGGAAACAGGCATGGTTGTCATCGAAGAGAGGCGGTAGATGTGATGGATAAGGACACTGCTTTTGGAGGCAGACACTTCTAGGTTTGAATACCAGCTCCTCACTATCCTACATGGTGGCTTTGAGAAGGTTACTGAACTTTTCGAAACCTCAGATCTCCTACCTATAAATAGACAACATAGTATCTACTTTATGTGGGTTGTTGAAAGATAAATGAAGTACTTTCCAAACTTTATTAGTCATAACTTTTGTCAAGTCCATGTAAGACCTATACTATTATGCTTTCTCTATTTTTCCATAGCTCACTTGTTAAACTTAAATGCATTTTTAAAGGAAAATTTACATCCTTACTATAAGTGGAAATCAACTTGCCCTAAAATTAAGGTGCATTGAAAACAAAAAAGACCTTTTTCCAAAGTGGTAAGCCTGGCTTGCTCTCCTTTTGTAACAAAAAGAAATAAGTTGATGTTAGGAAGTCTTTCAAGACCTGCACCAAAGAAAATGTACCAGATGTAATCAGAAGTCAGAGACTTAAAGAAGATATAGCTTTCTCATTACATGACACGATTGACCTTTGCCTGGCCCATGCATCACTAATCATCTTCCCTATTACCTGAAACCATCTCCTGTATCACCCCATACTTATGGAGACACTGAGATCATGCATGTGAGACACTCTGCTCAATGCCTGTCACATGGGAAGGACTGTATTATAGATTATGTTATCCTTTCTATGTCTTCCTTTTTTTCTCCCACACAGATTAAATGACCGATGTAAGCTCACAGTTATTTGGCAGAGGACTATGACGACAGTGCCTGTCTTATGTCTACTTGCGGATAAGAGCATGGACTCTGGAACTGCGCTCTGCCACTTTAGAGCTATGTGACCTTGAGCAAGGGACTCAGTCTCTCTGTGCCTCAGTTTTCTCATCAGTAATATGGTAATACAATGAGACTTAATTCATTACATAAGAGCAAATGAGTGAATAGGGTAAAGCACAGAACAGGTATTTAATAGTATATACATATTAACTAATAGTGTTCTTCCTTTTTCATCAAATGAGTTAGACAGTAACAGCCATTAATAGGTTACTACAGAGAAGTTTTTTCTCAAACTATTCGAGGCGAAGGACTAGGTTTTCCTCCCAATCCATGTGGTTCAATACTTTTGTTTAAAAAAAAAATGAATTACTAGAAAAAGAAATAAAAAGGAGAAAATATAAAAATGCACATTTTAAAATTAAATTCAATAGACATATATTTCAATAAAGATAATCAGAGAAAAAACATAAAAAAATAAGTTACAAAAATGTGTACACTGTTCATTGAAAGCCTGAGTACAATTCTCCATTTTAAATGCCGAGAAGCATACTGGAAACAAACACTTCGTATATATTAATTTAAGGGTTTTCATGTGTTAATTTATCTAATCAAGGTTGGATAGATGATAGTACTGTGAGAAGGGGATCATGTATTTCTAAACAATTTCTGTGTTTGCCTTAAAAAACATTTAGAGTAGAGAAACCAGTCTCACAGAGGTAGGTTGATAAGAAAAAGAGAATTTAAAGCAATTTCTGTAAGCTTCGGATATTCATTTTTTACTTTTATCTAAAATGAAACCATGATGTTGTATATTCAACATTCATTTTCACTCCATCAGTAGTCAGTTCCAAAATTGCTCCTTTGAAGTTATAGTTAAATTTAAATTATCTTTGATAAACAAATGAACAAGATGAATTCTTCATTCTATACAATACATTTTTGGGCTACAGTTGACAAATTAACCTTAAAATATCACATGCAACTCACTCATTCCAGTTCAACACCCAAACTATATTATACCTTTTGTCTTAGTTTCTTCAGGCTGCTGTAACAAAATACCATAAGCCGGGTAGCTTAAAAACAATAAACATTTATTTCTCACAGTTCTAGGGAATGGGAAGTCCAAGATTAAGGGACCTTCTTGCTTCTGGTTCACAGACAGCACCTTCTTTCCATATACTCATATGGTAGAAGGGGCAAGGGAGCTCTCTGTGGTCTCTGTTATAAAGGCACTATACCTGTTCATGAAGTCTCCACCTTCATGACCTAACCACCTCCCAAAGGCCTCACCTCCAAATATTATCACATTGGAGATTAAGTTTCAACATATGAATTTGGTGGGGGAGACACAAACATTCAATTTATAGTGACTTGTTCAACAAGACTGGTCCTCTGGTGATGCCCTTACTTGTTATGACAATGTCAAATTACTATAGAAGTTTCTAAACCGCCATTGCTGATATTTACACTTATCTCTTTGTGGTTGGGAACAAACATACAGACCACACTTTGAGTAGCAGTGATATGGAGCACAGTGCTAGAATGATGCGTTGCATAATTTTAGGATAAAAATTGTTGGATGGCAGATGACTATGCTTCAGTTCTTTATGAAGGCCATTTGCACTTTTAAAGAAAGTAGCCATCTCCTATTCATACACTTACATCTCGAGTGCTAAAGAAAATCTTGAGAGGAACTCCCACGCCATCAAAGCAATGTTACAAAGTTTACAGAGGAAAGAAAACGGGCAGAATTCGTCCTTTCCTCTCAAACTGCAAACCACAGTCTTCTGCTCATACTCAGACTTGGGTAGTATTTGTTCACACACACCTGTGAGTTCCATGAGGGTCTGAACCATGTTATTTTTATGTGTAACTGGAGCACTTAGCACAGAGATGTGCATATAGCGATTGCTCAATAAATGTTTGTTAAATAAGTGGATTCTAAGAAGCCTAGCTGTCTTTCATCTCTGTTGGAGTGTTACAAAGTGTTAGAGAAAGAAGGAATGGTTTAGCAGTATCAAAGATGTGTGCATCTTTCCTTTTTCTTCTTACTACTTTCCTCGGTTACGATCTCTTGAAAAGCAAACACAAATTCAGGTGTGTTGTCTCTATTGAAAGCCATTCTGAACTCCACCCTTTTGCAAAGCAGAAAGAAATTTAGATACAGGAATTCTCATCGATCCAGGTGACCATTTTTAGATTGCCTAGCCCCCTTACTTTTCTATTTTCTATTACAGAGGCCATATCTTAGTTATCTTCGTATTACTGTGGCCTCACAGAGGACCTGGCCCACACATGAGGACCATGGCATAGTGTTATTAGCACATCTGCCAAGAAGAGGCTAAGTAAACTAGAGCAGAGCTTCTCAAATTTAACGTGCATGTGAATCACCTGGGGGATTTGTTAAAATGCAGATTTTGATTCAATCGCTCCATGTGTGCTCCCAGGGATGCCAACACTTCTGGGCCATAGATCACACTTTGAGGAGCAAACAACCAGAGAAATAAAAGATACCTAAACTTCGAGTTAGTTGCTTGTTAGCAAACGAAATAAAAAATGTGGTTAATATGTTTTAGGAATGACTTTAGTGATCTGTAGCTAGCTGTTTTGGAGACATGATGAAAGCCCTTTTTAGGAAAGGAAAATAAGTCATGTGGGCCACATGTGATTCTATAATACTCCCTCGGAACTCACAATTGCTTTAGAACAGAAACGTGATACCACAACAATCGATCATCTTTTAAAGCTTGGTACTCAAGTATCAGGTTCCATGGGGAAACAAAACAGTGAAGCCAGTCATAGGATACATTCTTTTGTGACTTCTAGACTATATGTTGACACTGACCTTGAAAAAGAATTTCTTTTTTTATGGACCACTTGCTACTTATTACTATTATGATGCTTTGTAAATTTTAAATGAATCTTCTTTCTTTCAAGGTTTCTTTGCTGCCCAGGTCAACAGTGCGGAGTGCAAGGACACACCTTTAGGATCTTATGAACTTGGGTAATAGTCTCAAGTCTAATTTAAGACTGTGTGACTTAAGCATGAACCACAGGTTTAACAGTAAAATGAGATTAACACTACTACCTCGGTTTTTTATTAGGGTAAACTGAGAAAGCACCTGGGCCCTGGTGCGATCCCTATAAATAATACTTTTGTTCCCCCCAAATATTACCAACCTACACTCTACCTAAGTGAGATTAAAGTGAGGCACACCTTGTAACCCAACTACACTGATTTGGAACCTAGATCTTGTCTGAGTTCCCTCCCAGCGGCAGGGGATGGAGATTGCCTCTGGGCAGTCTAATAAATGAGAAGGTACTGTTGAAATTCTTCTACTACTTCAGACTTGATGAGATTTTGGAGTTTGTCTTAGCATGATAATAATAGCCATCTCTTACTAATGGTTAACTATGTGCTAAGCACTGTTTTGAGATATACTAGCTTTTAGTTTTCAGATTGATAGTAATTGAGATGACTTATTTTTTCCAGAAAATTATATTTTATTTTTCAATTAATTATGATAAATGGGATTTTTGTAAAAGAATCTTCAGACAATCTTATAAGATGGAAAGTAAGCTTCTTTGAGGGTGGGAACAGTGTCCTGTTCATTTTGTTCCCACAGACATACTCCATGTCCCACTGCTCAGAGGCAAACTCTGTTCAGAGCACAGACTGTCTCCTTTAAGATGAGGTGATTAATTGGACCACAAAGAATAACTGTGAGACACAAGTTTCAGATGAAATCTAGCAACTTCTTGGGCAACCCAATGAAGTACTAGCCTTAATATTGAGCCCCCAGGGCTGCAAGTGACCAATAATTGGTCCCAGGCTGATGCTTGTTATCAGTGCATGAGTTGGAAAAGCTGCTCTTGGGGGAAGAGTTAGGCGTGTTTCTTCATTTCTTTCACACCACACACCTGACTGACCCTTATAACAATGAGCCTGCAGAGGAAGCTCAAAATTCTGGGGAAGTATAGGCATCGTCTCATTCTCTCACAAAGCCTTATCAGAGAAGTTTCACTGTGGCATCATGGAAGCCCAGGACAAGAAGCGCAAGCGGGAACAGGAGCCCCACGTGGACAGTGACGTCAACTCTGAGTCAAGCTTGGATTCAAGCTGGACAACAGCACTAACACCTGCAGTAGAAGGTGTGAAGGAATTCTAAAACTAAATGGCCAGGAGGGGCTAGGAAAGATCTTTGGCAGCTTGAGGTGTCCCACCACTGCGGGACACTGTGTTAAGCTTTTCACTATTCATCCAATGTATAAATGTTTATTTTATGCCTGGACTCTGCAGTGAATCGAACATACATAGCTCAAAGCAGTTCACATAAATTAAATTTTCAGACAACTGAAAGTTTTGATTCTCCTTACAACTATCAATGGAACATTTTCTAATATATTGGTTACACAGTTTTGAACTGCATATTAAACATAGGTTGTGCTTTATCGATGACTTGGGGTCACTGTCTTATTTAGGGTTGCCAGATAAAATACAGGGCACCTAGTAAAATTTGTATTTCAGATTAACAAAGGCAATATGTGAGACATACTTGTATTAGCAAATTATTCCTTGTTTATCTGAAATTCAAATTAAACTGGGTGCCATATTTTTATTTGTTAAATCTGGCAACTCTACCATTATTATATGATGCTTTAATACTTCAGATACTTCAGTGGCTCAAGGCTGTTCTGCCTTTTGAATTTTGTATTTGTTAGTCTGTTTCTTTGCTGTCCAATGATTGCTTGTTGTAGTCAGTGTATAGCATCTTCATTTCCCCTTCCTTCTCCTACTTGGTTGTTCTAATTGTTTTGGGCTGGGAAATAAGAGCCCAAACATGGTTGACTTTTCTATAAAGTAAGAGTAAATAATTTCAGAGTAAGGATACAGGCACTTGAGGGTGATATTTGAGAAAAGTATGTAAATTTTTAAATAAGGACTTCATAAAAACTTATTTTGACTGCCCAGAGATCATCTTGTGGTTTCTTTCAAAGTCCCTCAGGATAAATGAATCATGGTTTATTTCCTGAAGTGCATCATTCTTTATACTACACTATACAGTTTTTTGTATACCTTATTTTATTGTGCTTTGCTTTATTGCACTTTACAGGTATGTTTTTTACCAATGGAAGGCAAGATCCTCCATCAGCAAAAGACTATGACTTGTTTTATTGCAATACTCGCTTTATGGAGGATATCTGAGTGAACTCACAATATTTCCGAGGTATGCCTGTACAAGTAGAAATCAGCCTCTGATGGAGAAGAGCTTAAAGCTGGATATAAGAGAATTTGCAGTTGCATTTTCACAACAGGATTTTGGAGGTTGTTCCTAAAAAATCTTTAGGAAGAGTCAGATATGTACTGATTTGCCATGAGTAATCATGGCAATCATGCGTTGAGGCTGGGGACTAGACTAGGTGATCTTTTGACATCACAGATATATAGTTTTAATTACTGTATGATCTATCCAATCAACTCAAAATAGTGACCATATCCAAAACAATGAAACCACAGTAAAATTAGCCAGCCTCATATCTACAATGGAAAATAGTGTATTCCACATACGGTGCTTAGAAGAGATTCCGGCCAGCCTGCAAAATCTTATGTGCAAGGAATTACAATGTCTAGTCTTCCCTACTGCACTCATTTATGCAGTGATTAAACAAATTTTTTTTTTTGCCTCTAGGCAATGCTTGTTCTGAATATAGATTTGAAGTGAATCCTGTTCCTAATGCTGAGCCTATGATTAAACTTAGCATGCAGAGTCAGCAAACATCTCTCCACGCCTTAGATATTTGCATTTATCTTTATTTGACGTCAGAATAATTGTTTGAAAATGATTTATGGTATGAAGAGGATTTTCAGGCTCAGGATGATGAGATTTTTGTGTCATCCAGCTATGTCTACTTTTACTAGCTTTAGTCAAGAATGATTCATCTGAATCAGATCCTGGAAAATATTTCGGGAGGTGTTAGAAAAGTCTAGGACCAAGCAAAGCCCAGCATCTTGGTATAATAGTTCGATTCTTTTCAGAGGGTTCTGAGATTGTATAAATCAGAAAATAGTTGCTGGATCATGGCAAAACTATTCTAAATATTTCAATCTTTTTAAAACTTGTTATGTGCCTTTTCGACAAAACAAGGGCAATTCTAGTCCGTGTAGGTCACTGGAGCCATTAGCTGTACTATATATTTAGATTCATGTGATCTGATTCAACTTATTAATGTGCTAAATACAGTTTTCTTTTCCTCTTGATCAACAAAATAAACATTCACTTCTGAACTATGTTAAGACTTATAGGCTTTCAGGTATTATTTTTATTTTTAATTTTGGTCTAAGAAATATTTTCTTAGGATATTTTTTTTTTCTTTCAATCACTTTCTTCTACTCTAAAAGTGTTGCTATAGTATTTTAGTAGACACCTATCTTAAGGAACAAGGTGAGCAACTATGAGGATGGGGTGATTAAAAATGTTTAACAAACATTCAATAGATATCTGTTGAAGTGTACAAGGTACTATACTTTTAGCAAGGAGTTAAATACAATCATGGGAGAGGCAGATTCATGAACAGAAAATTATATTACAGTGTGGTGAGGGTGATGATGAAGATATACAGATAGGTAGGTGTCTTTTTCTACTTCTGCCTTCAAGTACTGGGGGAAGGCTTCGTATAGGAGTTAATCCTGGGTTGAGTCTTAAAGGGTAAGTAATCAGGCAAAACATGTGAGTGAATTCTGTCTCCAGCAGAGAGCCCGAGCAAAGACACAGAGGAGAATAGAGAAGTGTTTCTTGTTCCTCTCAGCTTCTGAACAGACTCCTTAGTCATTGGTAGAAAGGGAGGCTGCCTCAACTCTTCGCTCTATAATCAAAACGGAGAGCCTTACACAGATATGTTGTGCAGTGGTGATCAAGTGGGTGGTTATTATGACTAAAATGTCAAGTTTACCATCTTTACATACAACTCTTTCCTAATTTTCCAGGCAGGCCAGTATAACTCACATGATAACCACACCTCCCTTGTATTAGTTTCCTAGGGCTGCCATAACAAAGTTTCATAAACTAGATGGCTTAAACATTGCCTCACAGTTCTGGAGACCAGAACTCTGAGATCAAGTTATCAGCAGGATTAGTTCTTTCTGTGTATCATGAAAGAGAATCTGTTCCATGCCTCTCTCCTAACTTCTGGTGGTTTGCTGCCAGCTTTTGGCTTTCCTTGGCTTGTAGATTCATCACCTAGATTTCCGTCTGTCTGTGTCCAAATTTTCCCTTTTTATAAGTATATCAGTCATACTGGATTTCAAGTAATACATCATCTCAACTAATTACATCTGAAATGACCCTATTTCTACATATGGCCACATTCTGAGATACCTGGAGTTAGGACTTCAACATATGAATTTTGAGGAGATACAATTCAACTCACAACACTCCCTTTCTGATGTAAGTTCTATAATTTAAGGTCAAATCTTAATTTTAGAAAATATTTACCAGGAACATAAATGTTTTGTTGCTTCTTTTAATGGGTTAACCTAACTTTCTTACTCATTTACATAAAAAAATATATATTCTGTTAATTTTACCTTATAGATTACCTTATAGATTTCATGAAGTGTTTAGAATTTAGTAAAAATTTACCTATTAGGTGTCATAGTTAAGCTGCTATTCCATTAAATGCTGATGTTTTTCAAAAGATATTTTCTCAACAGTATAATATCTTAAAATTAGCACAGCTTAGTTATTGATGCAAACATTGTGATCAGGACTGCTGATCTTTAAGGTGTTGAACAATTCTATAAAACAAGAATAAATGTTAAACTACTGTCTAAAAATAGTAGACAAAACAGTACAAAATATCCTTTAGTTACTCAATAAATGACAGGAATAAATAAGAATTGGAAGCCAGTACTTGATATCTAAGACCATTTGATAATATGGCATTTATACAGATAACTAGTTTTGTACTGGACTGGTGATAGCTTCCACAGGCAAAGGACTGGTAACAGTTTTTATATGAATTCATTTTTTATTAATGCTGTATTTCTTATTTTAGGTACCCAATGAAAAGTACAACTTCTAGGAAATATTTTCTCTGCTTAGAAAATGGGTCCATTTTCGGTAGACATTTCATTATGCTTTTAATTTTTACCGTTCACAAGGTACACACCAATATTCAAGATATATTACAATTTCTTATCTCACTCGTTTTTCATTCAAAGCTAAACAATTTGATTCTGTATGCCGTTCAAATCCTGTTCATTTACAGGGTAAAGGAGGCTTCACAGAAATACTGACTGGATGCAAGCAACTATGTGAGAAGGGCAAAGCATGGAGTTTAATCAAGGACCCTGTAATCTGATTATTACAGTTGTTCTCTCTTGCAATCCTAAATAGATTTCATAATATTATTTCCTAGCCCTTCGAAGTGACAGGTTTTGTTTCGGGAACTCGTATTACCGAAATTAATCTGTCTTGGACTATTACGCTGGTTTCGTTTCCTACTTCCTGCTTGTTAAATCACTGTGGGAGCGGTAGAAGGACAACTTTGTCCTAAACTTTAAAGGTCTTTTAAGCTTGCTTTCTCCACCGGTTCGCTTGATTTCCTCTCTTCTACTCTCTCAGAGGCTTTTCTTTTTTTCTCTCTCTCTCTTTTGCTTAGCTCCTTTTACACACAAGTCGCGTAGGGGGATTTAAATTCCAACCCGGAACTCGGAATCGCGCGCCTTGAATGACGGGAGTCGTAGTTTCCGTGACTCCTCCCTAACCGCTTTTCACACGTATTCCTCCGCACGGCGAAAACCTACAACTCCCAAAATGCACACTTGGGGTGGCCACCCCTATGCGCACGCGCCCTGACGCCGCAGGATTTGAATCGGCGGCGTTGTTATTGACGCCATATTGGGGCCAGCGGCGGGTGGAGGAGTCGTACGCTGGAGGGGGAAGTGGCTGGACGTGTTTGCAGGAGCTCCTGACGCCGCCGCCGCCTCGCAATCTCTCCTCATCGACCGCCGCTCTCGAGCTTCCGACCTTACTCGGGCCTTTTAGGAGGCGCGTTCCAGCCTCACACTTCACGGAGCTGATACCGACTTCCTAAGGAAGCCGATCTCAGGGCAGGAGCGCCTGAGGCACGGCGCAAAGCTCGAACGGACAGCGGGGGTGGCAGGAGCCTCTCCCGGGGGATCCGCGCCTGAGGAGGCGGAAGAGGCCCCCGACGCGGCTGGCGTGAGCTGCTGACACCGCCCCTCCTGCTCCCTCCCGTACCGACCCGGGCCACTGTCCCTGCCGCGGAAGCTGCAGCAGCGGCGGCGGCTCTCCTCACCGGCGCTCCGCCGCTCGCCTTTCTGCTCTTGAGTCCGTCGGTTAGGCTCTCCTTGAGTCCCCGCTCTCCCCCCTTCCCTCGCCCTCCCCTCCCGTCACCCCTCCCAACCCCACCCGAGCCCGGCACCTCAGCTGCCCCGGCAATGGCGTGTGGAGCCACTCTGAAAAGGACTCTGGATTTCGACCCGCTGCTGAGCCCGGCGTCCCCGAAGCGGAGGCGATGTGCGCCATTGTCGGCGCCCACCTCGGCCGCCGCCTCCCCGTCGTCCGCGGCCGCGGCCACCGCCGCCTCCTTCTCGGCCGCCGCTGCCTCGCCGCAGAAGTATCTTCGAATGGAGCCGTCCCCCTTCGGCGATGTCTCCTCTCGCCTCACCACAGGTGGGACTCGGCCCCGCGCGCGACCTTAGGGTGGGCAAGAGGACTGGGGTTCCGCAGCACGGGATGCGGCCACACGGGTGAGGGTGCCGGACTCGTCCTCGTTGTTAGCGAAGGAGCTCCTCCAGCCTCGGAGACACAATAGAAACGGCCTGATGTGAAGGGGGCGGGCGGGGCGGGGGGTTCAGGACGTGGGGTGGGTAGTGGCTGCCTTGCCGGGTATTGTGGGAAAGAGGAAGATCTTTTTCTTTGGGTCGAATGACTGGAATTGAGTGTTTTCGTAGTCTGGAGCGCCCCAGCGGAAATGATCAGAGAGGGCGATATTATACATTCAGGCGAGAGAAGGGTCGCATTTCACTCGAGCCTCGATGTCTATCTCCCCGAATCGATTGGTTGCAGCTATTAACTCTGGGACTGGGTGGTTTGAGGCGAGGCAGCAGCCCCTCCTCCAGTTCAGACATGGCTGATTTTAGTACAGAGGGGGTGGGGAATGGGGGGTGGGGATGGATGTCACTGGGGCGAGATCTAGGCCTGTCATTAATCACCCACAAGAACGCCACTTTGGCTGAGTCAAGACCTGTTTCCCTAGCAGGGTCAACAACAAAGAAAATGCTCTTCCCGAGTCCTGTAATATGATCATACTATACGTTTAGACCTTGAGAAACGTGGGACTTTTAACGAAAAGCAAATTGTATTGAAAATTGGGGCTGAGTGATTGCTTTTAGTTGGAAGTGCTTATTTCTGCCCAACAAAGTATGTTGGGAGAAAGCCTAGGCCTTAAGAATAATAAATTAACCCAAGATTCCAAGGGACTTCAGACTATTTTTATTTTTGCTTTTCATCTTGAAACATTTCCTGAAAGTGACTACAGGGAAATGCCTTTTGGCTGCTTTGTACTGTATGTGTATGCCCAGTTTTTTATGTACTTTGAAAATCCTTGTGTGCCCTTGGCACAGTCCTAGGATAGGCTTTTGTGGACTGGTAGTGTAAATATGTTTCCTTTGTGTGTGAGCCTTTAGTAATATTATGACCTATAGACAAAGCCATAGCTCGATTTATATGTTTCGTTATCGTTAACTTGAAAATAATTATGTGCCACTATATTTGGTAACTTCCATCTGGAATTGACTTAGTTCACTTTTGTCTTTCAGATCATATTTTAAATATCCTTCCCTAAATATATGGGGCTACCTTTTTTATTTAATTAAATATCGGATCTAACCTACGGATAAATTATTGTAGAGTTGGAATGAGTTTTTAGAGGAATTCCTAGATGCTTTATTTAGTGACTATACCTAAGCTGTCTTCGATGTAAAGGCATTTATTGATTTATTGTTAGGCTTTACATTAAAAAAGAATGTTGAGAATGAGCTGGTGATTGTTTTTAGAGTTGCCTTTTTTAGTAAAATGGTATCATGGATTCTGTACTTAATAAATAGGTCACTTAAAAATATCTCTAGTTAACCAGCAATAAATTTCATTCCAGGGGGGGAATTAATACAATATTAATTTGGAGAGTTAAAGTATATCTCGGTGCTAAAATAGTCTTGAGCACATATGGTAAACCAGCCAGAGGTTATAACATTTGTCCTCACTTTAAAGGGAGTTTATTTGGAAAGAATTGTGATCCTTTCCAAATCTGTCATTTCACTGATACATTTGTAGCATTGGCTAATAAAATTGGCCTCACATCTCAAATTTCAATTAATAGTAGAAGATTGGAATTGTTTAAGCCTGCTGATTCAGATGCATTTTTTTTCCCCAAAAATATTGCTGTCTTATATTTCTTCAAGGTGTTTTTTGACATTTACTCTGGAAGTTTGATCATACTGTGTCTGAACTCTAAAATTACACCGTAATTGATTTTTATTGAATTTGCTAAAAGTTATTTCGCTTTTACAACTAATTTGAATATTAACATAAACAGTTGGCTTGAGAAAAGCAGCTAAAATTGCTAAAGTTTTGAATTTCTAAAAGTTACTTTTAAAAAATTTTGAATGACATTCTACATTTAATTTGGCTTTGTGTTTACATGGCCAGTTTGGGACATTCTCCTTTTGTAATAATGTCATAATGGGAGCTGCAGTGTTGTGCAGGCATCAAAGAGCTTTCCAGTTTTCATGTCGTCAAACTTGGAAAGAAGTTTCCAAGCACCTAAATTTTAAATTTATGTTTTATCAGTGATGATTCTTAAACTTTACAAAAGTTAGTACCCATATATCCTTACCTGAAGTAAGTATCTAGGGTTGGAAATAGAAAGTGACTTAACAAATTGAGATTGGGACTCTGCGGGAACTTGTTTCCCTTTCATTTCTGTTCAAATATAAATTAAACAATTTAGAGCTAGAGTACTGAAGTGATTTTTTTTTTCAGAGATATGTATATAATTTCTTGTTATTTTATCACTTTTCTCTGGATACGTTAATATAGAGTCTTCTGACGTGTAGCAGAAGCCATGTCGCGGCTTTACTGATAGTTTCAGGATTGTGAACATCTGTTTTAAACCCTCGTTTTAGTCATCCCAGGAAATTTTTACGTTGACTATTATTTAAATCAATATTTTTTAAACTGTTGCAACTTCATACCAGGAAAAAAGAAAGGGTTGGCAAATAAAGTTTTATTGGAACACAGCCTTGCCCATTCTTTTTTCTTCAACTATTGTCCATTGTGGGCTATAGCAGCAAAGTTGAGTATTTGTGACAGGAACTGTATTTTCCCAAAACTCAAATATTTACTGTCTGGTCCTTTACAGAAAAAGTTTGCCTATCCCTGGGCTGGGGTGTCAGGAGTTTACAATACCCATGGATGTGGAAAAGGAAAAGTGAATGAATGATGAGTGGAGGTGTGTGGGGGGGAGGGGAGCATTGACTGCGTTTGGAGAAATGAACATTTCTAGTAGCTATATCAGCACTCATCCTGGAAACAGATTCAAAGATTTCTCTTTCCAATTTGTTTTTAAAACATCACAGAATATTACCATTTAGCCAAAAGAGCGTCATGATATTGTCAAGAACAAAATTATGTAGTATTACAAAAACTCAGTCAAATCCAACACATTGTTTTTCATAATTGTGTAGTGAATGAATGAATGATCTGGTGAAGAAATCTTCCTATGGATGTCATCCTATTTGTGAGTTTGGTAGGTACTTTTGTACATATTGTTTATGTCTTGTTACCATTGCTCTAGTCTGCTTTAGGAATTGAGTTGGATGAAGAGTTAAATTCCATTGTAGTAACTCATTGTATTTGCTGGAAACTTGCCATTAAAAATGGAAATTGCAGCTTGTGACTGGGTTTACCGGAACTTAGATCGTTCAGTAGACATTGATGCATGCCTGCAGACAAACACACCAGCTGGCTTAAGTGAAGTATAAATGGTTCTAGGCAAACAAATGAGATTCTGTTGGAGAAGGCAGCATTTCACTTCAAATGTCATTTATATTGAGCCAGAAGTATTCTTAATATTTCGTGGTTATTTAAACAGCTGTTAAGTTGCTTCTAGTTTCTCAGTGGATTTGGCATATAAACTATTTTTAATGGTCTTTGTATTTGGGATTTTCAACCTGATATTTAGGACTATAAGTAGCTTCATTTATTTCATTCTTCTATGAATTATGCATTTATCACTTCTGTAAGTTTATGGCCATTAAAAGCAGAGTGCAATTGTATTAATTAATGAGCTATTTTATTTTGAAAGGAGAAAAATAAAGCCAAACTGGAGCACAGAAACACATGGGGTAAACATGGCTACATCAGAGAGGATTTAGCTTTTAGGTATAGATACTATTAGCTACCATTGTGGCCACAGAGCCAGTAATCTGAGATATGAAGGAGATTAATAAAGTGTCTTCAGTTATTGAATAACTTTATAGTAAAAAGAATATACTGTGTATTACTCAGGTCTTTCCTAAGTAAATAGACCCAGGAAGATGGCAATTACAGCAATGCTCTTGTTTTGAAAGGTTGCAAATAAGAGATTCAGTGGAAGTGTGCAGTTTTTTGTTTTTTGTTTTTTTCCTTTGAACAGAAACTTTTGAGTCTCCTTCAGAATAACAGCATGAGTTAAATTTGGACCTCTTGGATAGTTGATTCATGAAACTAGATCACGGTGTTGGGGGTGGATCTTTTCAAGTACCTGTAACTGAATTAGCCAGCAACTTGTGGTCCCTGCAAGTATTGGCATTAACACTGTGCTAGTACTGTTGACTCACAGTGTATTCTTTATGAATATGTGAAACCACGGTGAACTTCTTGCCTTTGAGAAGATTACCTACTTATGAAGCGTGAGATACTTGTTCAAGCCTATATGAACCAGTGTGGCATCTGCAGATAGTAAAGAGGTCTATACAAATGAATTTAAGTTATTTAATTATGTTGCTGAGTGTAAGGATTCTAGAACTCAGCTTACCAATATTTCTCAATGTCTAAATACACCTGAAAAATGTGATCCGGCAGCAGCAGTCTTGTAGGGGAAAGACTGTTAATAGGAATGCCCACTGGATTTTGGGGGGGATAGGGTGGGTCATATGGGTCTTTGTGTAGTTTGAAAATAACCCCAAAGTTATTATCTGCCATATCTTCTCTCTTAGTTTAATGTCTTATCACAAATTAACTTTAAAAATATTTATTGTATTTGTGAATTAATCAAGCCTTAGCATTTCCCACTGTTCTTAGAGATGCTGTAGTTTTTTTAAAAAATGAAACTTCAGTTCTAGCCCTCACTCTGTACCAATTTTTAAAGGTCGTTTGGTGACAATATAGCTACAATATGTGACAACATATTTGTAAATTGTGACTCAAATGGGTAGTGATAATAAATACAGCAATTAGTTTAAGACTCTAAACAATGCTTTTTATGAGGCACTTGAAGTATACTTCTCAGTATTCCCTCATCTTTCTGGGCAGTGATGGTAAACAAGGATTATGTACATCATTATAATTGAAGTAGCCACATTTACAAAGATTTTACCCTTTTCAGGGATTTGCTCATTTGAAGAAACACATGTTTAAAGATTTTTACATGAATTTTAGGAGGAAATATTTTCTATTATGAAGTTCTGATCTTTTATTTCTAAAAGAATTAAGTTACAGCAAATTTCTCACATGATATGTTGCAGCTGTATTGAGCAGGAAGATAATCCTTGCAGGTAAATTAAAATTCTAGTGTATGTCAAGTTGTCAGTTTAGAGATTTACTTTGGCACTTTCGATCAGAATTTTGCAGTATGCCAGATTGTGTAGTCTTTCTTGAAATGATAGACTTTTTTGGGTGGTAGTAATGATTTCTAACATTCCAGTACAGAAAAACAGCTTATAATATACTTGTAGTTTGTCTTGGAGTATAAGTTAATGTCTTCCTCCCTTTAAAAATCGTAAGTCGTAAGTTCTTGTACAGTTGTCATAGACGAGATCATCTGAAATGTACTAGTGTTTTGGAACATTTTTATTTTATTAAAACGAATATTTCCATTAATACAGTTTTTGGATTTGCCTTAATTTTTAGTTCTAGGTCTGTGCAAGTACCTGGTTTTTCTCAACCTTATTAAAAAATTTAAATACTCTGGAAGTCACTTGCTGTAGCTTTTAAGAACCTCGTTCGAGTTCCAGATACTGTGCTGGTTAGGCCAAGAAAAGTCTCTCAAGGGACCAATAAAGCTGCCACTGCAAATACTTTATCAACTAGCTAAACTTGAATAAAAATGCTGTAATCTTTATATCAATATACTATTTTAATTCTGCGTGGACATTTATCCACATTAGCATTATTTTCATCTTTGGCAGCCTAAGTATTGAAATTGGGTTACTGATTAAATCACACATTTACTATTGAAATCTTAAGGAAAAAGTTATTCTTTTTAGGTGAGTGTTGAACCTTCTTTCTTGGCTGTTTCTGAAATTGTCTCAGCCTATGATGTGCATTCTGACTTTGGTAAGTATTGTTGCAGTGATCTGGCTTGAAGAATAGAGGGTAGAGTGGAATTTGAAAGATTGCAGAAAGCCAATTTTTTAAGTTTGCCTTTTAATTGTTTTAGAGAATAGCTTGTTCCTAGTGCTGAAATATAATTCTCTGGAAGAAAAACTTTTCTAAATGGTATAATTGGTTCAAAGTATTGGAGGTTTTAGGTTGCTATGACTGAACTGGGGGACCCCATGTTGGCTGTAAACCCATCCATGGCCCAAGGTGAAAACAGTACATTCTCACAGGCTGGCATCGTAATTAGTCCTGTATGGCAATGCTGATCTACCAATTTAGATTACTTCTTCACTTTTAAAACACCACTAAAACATTCTGGTTAGATATAGACGCCTGTCCTAAGAGGAGGCAATTTAGAGACTCTCGAAGCATCCTTTATGTACATATCTGAATGTAACATGAAGATTTCTTACAATTATTGTTAGAGCCAGTGGTTCTATAGTTTCAGGGCTCTGGGTAGATGAGAATTGTGCTGCCTTTTGGTTACTGCCTCAGCAGTCATAGAGTTTGAGTTTTAGGGTATGAAGTGTCAATAATACATGACAGTAATCCCTGTATTCTAACTGGCATCTTGTTTTTTTAAAATTAGTTTTCCTCATTGTGATTTATTCTAACCTCAGGTACTTGTGGAAAACTGGCTAGGTATGGTAATACAATAATGGAGATATTAAGAGTTTAGGTCCTGAGATCAGTGTTGGCTTTGCCATAATCCAGCTGTGTGGCCTTTCAGAAGACACTGAAGCAAAGCTTCATTTTCCTCATCTATAAAATTACACACGTGGTGATAGTAGTATCTCCCTGTCAGAGTTGTAAAGATTGATCTTTCCTGTCCCCAAGTGCTGAAGACAGTCACAATAGGGCAACCTTAAAATGTGACTATTTACACTGTTCGGTAATCCTGTCATTTCAGTGAATAACCTTGCCTTCTCCACAGAAAAAATAGAAGCCATTAAATGGCGGCTTCTTCGTTTTTCCCAGTACCACCACTACCAGCATTTCTGCCTATCTTGTTTTCCTTTTAGTATCGTTGAAGATTAAATCAGGTAATTGAAGCACTTTACACAGTGAGAGAAGGGTCCCACTTCTCTCCAAAGAAACGTTATCCTCGTGACTATTTTTCTCTCGACTAGACCTTTGCTTTTGTTTTTAAATATCGTCAAGCCTCCCATCATAAAGTAAAACATCCTCATTTTTCTCCCAGTAGTCATGCAGATTACTCCACTTCAAAACCAAATTCAAAGAGCTTTCAGATAGTCTATTTGCTTCTATTTCTTGAGTTCTCAACTCACTCCTGATATATTTGTGCCTCAGACAGCTCTTGTCAAGTCAATAATCATTTCCATGGCCCACAGTGAGTCTTCATCTTGTTTCACCTTTCTTACAGCACACTGATGACCCTCTCCCTTCTTTTTGAAATACTTTTTTTTCTTCTTCTGTGGTAATACTTGTCTTCTCTGGCTGCTTTCTGTCTTCATCTGGCCATTAAACTTAGCATTCCTTAGTTCTAGGTTCATCACTATGCCTGTCTAGCTTAATAGCTCCCTAAACAATCACATGCATACTTATGACTTGTTTCCCCTCACAGATGCCTGATTTATTTCTTAGTTTAGACCATTCCTCTCAGTTCAGCTGTGGGGAATTTGGACCTTTTATTGCTAGATCTTACCAGTAGTCTTCCCTCCCCCCAGAAATCAGAATTTTTGTGAAATCTATTGACTTCTAAATATTCACAAATAATTTACAAAATGTATAGAGTAAGCGAAAGATGTCTGTGAGCTTCCAATCAGTGCCTTTTGGTGTGAGAGGCCGTCTTAATATTTTCTAAAGCAGACATAATAAAAAAGCAAATGCATCCATTACATAATAAATGTGTATTTTCTATTTTAAGAAAGGTGTGTTAGGAAAAATGAATCAATATGTGTATGTTAATGTCATATAATGAGTCTCCTGAGGTAGGTCCAGTCAAGTTCAAATTGATATACAGAATATTTTCCTGCTAGGGAGTGTTATGTCTACTGTAGAAGTACAATAGCCATGCAAGCGAGGGTGGCAAAATTAACTAATTTTTTTGTACTTACAATCTCTGCTGTTGCTGCTTCTCCTCCCCTCCATTTTCTGGTATGTCCAGTAATAAGTAAACTAACCACTTTTCTTTTTAATTGCCACAGTAGGGGAGTTACTATTTTAAGCAGGGGATACAAACTTAAACGCCCATAGTTCCAGGCCAGTTATAAATCAGTGAAGTAAACTCGGTGGAACCGGCGAATTCCAACCTTGCTACTGACCAGCAGCACCACCTGGAAACTCATTAAAAATGCAGTCTGAAGCTCCATCTCTGTCTTCATTAAAAAACAAAACAAAACCTAGGTGATTTATGTGTGCATTTGAAGTTTAAAATCACATGAGACCTTAGGCCCAAAAGGTAGCAGTCACTCTTCAGCTGAATTTTTACCACATTCAGCCCCTCTCCCCCCTCCTCGCCAGGCAACAGCCAAAAAAACTGCTTTTACTGTAAATCACCCAACTTTAAATGTTCGCCCCCAATTCACACTGTTTGGTAGAGAGAGTATTCAAGCCAGATGTGCCTTTACCCTGTGAACTACCAGTTTGCAACCTGGTTTCCACGTTTGTTATAGCTGGCTGGGACTGGGTGTG
>NW_011888914.1:4784266-4786367 GCF_000151845.1 Pteropus vampyrus
CAAACTTAAACGCCCATAGTTCCAGGCCAGTTATAAATCAGTGAAGTAAACTCGGTGGAACCGGCGAATTCCAACCTTGCTACTGACCAGCAGCACCACCTGGAAACTCATTAAAAATGCAGTCTGAAGCTCCATCTCTGTCTTCATT
Source organism: Pteropus vampyrus (assembly GCF_000151845.1). Lineage (NCBI taxonomy): Eukaryota > Metazoa > Chordata > Mammalia > Chiroptera > Pteropodidae > Pteropus > Pteropus vampyrus. The sequence continues at coordinate 4,784,415 of NW_011888914.1, forward strand.
AAAAAACAAAACAAAACCTAGGTGATTTATGTGTGCATTTGAAGTTTAAAATCACATGAGACCTTAGGCCCAAAAGGTAGCAGTCACTCTTCAGCTGAATTTTTACCACATTCAGCCCCTCTCCCCCCTCCTCGCCAGGCAACAGCCAAAAAACCTGCTTTTACTGTAAATCACCCAACTTTAAATGTTCGCCCCCAATTCACACTGGTTGGTAGAGAGAGTATTCAAGCCAGATGTGCCTTTACCCTGTGAACTACCAGTTTGCAACCTGGTTTCCACGTTTGTTATAGCTGGCTGGGACTGGGTGTGTGTGCGTGCGTGCGTGCGTGCGTGCGTGCGTGTGTGTGTGTGTGTGTTGGGTGCCCTAATAAGTTGTTATAGGTAGAAGGTGGGTTTTTTCTTCAGGTTGAGTTTACTGTTCTAGGGTGCCCCTCAGTCTGCTCTCTGTCCTTCATGGCCATGGTTAATTCGAATTGAAGCTGGACTTCTTGCTGTGGTACTAAATGTTTTCTGAAACATGAATGTTTTAGATTTTGGATGATTCAGTTTCCTCATTCTCTTCCCCATTTACTGTTTTTTTGTTTCTTATTCTGTATTTCCCTAGATTGTAAGCATATTTGAGGAACTACTTGGAGATAGTAAAGAGTTAAACAGCAAAAGCAACAGGGTTAACATATCCCTTTAGAATCTAGTATAAGATAAAAGAGGTATGAAACTTATTGGATATTAGGGAGGAAACATCTGCTGATTGAGCATTGTTGAACTCCTTGCCTTAGTGACTCCCATTGTACAGTTCATTTGTAAATTTATACTTAGACCTGCAGGTTTTTAACAAATTGAGTCATTTATTTCAAGTAAATACTCATTGGCTAGTATAGTACCAGCGAAGTAATAATAGAATTTGACCTATAGTGATTATAGTTTTTCTTCCTTTTGTAGGAGATAAATGAATGCTTCTTACACAGTAAAATACTATATAATATAAATTTAGAAGCTAAGCCAGTTGCTTTTAAAGTACTATAGATGATGCCCTAAAGTTTATATACTTGTTTGCAGCAGTATTATGCTTTTTAGGATTCATGTTAATCCAAATAGAAGTTAATACTGTAGATAAAACTTCACAACCATGTTAAAATTTGGTTCCTGGTTCCCTGGACATAGCAGTAATTTTAAAGTGAATTATAAACAGCATCAGCACATTCTTTTTACTTAGATAGCTTTTGGCTGGATAAGAATATTGTCCTTAAGGTTCCTTCAAGGGACTAAGAACTGTTATCTGAACAGATAATCATGGGAAAAAGTTGATTTACAAAGATGGGTCTCCATAGCAACTCGTGTGTGTGTGTGTGTGTGTGTGTGTGTGTGTGTGTGTGTGTGAGAGTGAGTGTGAGAGAGAGAGAGAGAGAGAATTTATAAAGTAGGCATGGCAATGTGTAGCATGTAGTTCAGAGCTCTAGATTTGGTCTTTTACCTTATTTGGAACATTTTCTTAGTTTTAGGCAGGTTCTCTACTTATGTACAGGTTTTCCATTTCATTTGTGTTCCTGAAACTGACAGACTCAAGATTTATTTATTTTAATTCCATTGTTTATCTGTCTAAATGAACTTTCACTTTATTTTTTCAAAGATGCCATAGAAAAATTAGCACATAAGGTGAAATAAAAAGGTCTTATACTACACTTAAAACTGTTAATGAAAACTTAATGTTTGATCTAGTAATGATGTCAGTAGGAAAACATTAAGTCTATACAGGTTGGTACCAAAAGTTGAGCATCACATATCACAGGTGTTTAGACATTTTATGGACTCCACTCTAGAAAAAAAGATACTTGACTTCTCCCCTCCCCCAATTTTGTGGTTCTCCTTTAAAACTTTAAACATATTTTTAGTTGTTTCTAAATACATATTCCTCATTTTGGTCTTAGTCCTATCTTAATGGTGTTTCTCTTACCC
>NW_011888914.1:4786417-4799730 GCF_000151845.1 Pteropus vampyrus
GTATTATGCTTTTTAGGATTCATGTTAATCCAAATAGAAGTTAATACTGTAGATAAAACTTCACAACCATGTTAAAATTTGGTTCCTGGTTCCCTGGACATAGCAGTAATTTTAAAGTGAATTATAAACAGCATCAGCACATTCTTTTTACTTAGATAGCTTTTGGCTGGATAAGAATATTGTCCTTAAGGTTCCTTCAAGGGACTAAGAACTGTTATCTGAACAGATAATCATGGGAAAAAGTTGATTTACAAAGATGGGTCTCCATAGCAACTCGTGTGTGTGTGTGTGTGTGTGTGTGTGTGTGTGTGTGTGTGTGAGAGTGAGTGTGAGAGAGAGAGAGAGAGAGAATTTATAAAGTAGGCATGGCAATGTGTAGCATGTAGTTCAGAGCTCTAGATTTGGTCTTTTACCTTATTTGGAACATTTTCTTAGTTTTAGGCAGGTTCTCTACTTATGTACAGGTTTTCCATTTCATTTGTGTTCCTGAAACTGACAGACTCAAGATTTATTTATTTTAATTCCATTGTTTATCTGTCTAAATGAACTTTCACTTTATTTTTTCAAAGATGCCATAGAAAAATTAGCACATAAGGTGAAATAAAAAGGTCTTATACTACACTTAAAACTGTTAATGAAAACTTAATGTTTGATCTAGTAATGATGTCAGTAGGAAAACATTAAGTCTATACAGGTTGGTACCAAAAGTTGAGCATCACATATCACAGGTGTTTAGACATTTTATGGACTCCACTCTAGAAAAAAAGATACTTGACTTCTCCCCTCCCCCAATTTTGTGGTTCTCCTTTAAAACTTTAAACATATTTTTAGTTGTTTCTAAATACATATTCCTCATTTTGGTCTTAGTCCTATCTTAATGGTGTTTCTCTTACCCGCATCAACTCAGTTGTTTTTTTCCTCCTGCTTATAATATTGTTAACCTTATTGTGTCTAGGCTTTCTTAAGTCATCAGTCACAACTAAGATGAGTAAAACAATTTGGAAGTAAGCTTAACATTGCTTCAAAATACACATTTTCACATTTACCTAGGTTTTTGGCTGTTTATTTTTCACATTTCTTTGACAGAATGTAAACTGTGTTGGCAGCACAAATATCACGTGTAACATGTAGCTGAAATAAAGTGTCACTTGCTAGGTTAATAAGAGATGGCTAGATAGATGTAAATAGCTTAAGACTAAGTGGACATAGGTACATTTTTGATGTATGGAAGGCCCTTACCCAGCTGGTATGGAAGCAGCTTAAGTCAGGCAAATATATTGGTGAACTTAAAATGTGAGTTGTATTAAATTGAACCTGGGGGAATTTGAGTTATCAGCTTCAAAACTGTTTATACCTCTGAACTGAGATAAATTGAGCTTGAAGCTTTAGCTGTTTGTTACTTATGCTGCTGAGATCTTGGTCAAGTTGAATTGGACCATTAGCTGCATAACAATGTTGATCACATATTGCCAGTATTATAGCACTTGAGGGCACAGTGAGGCTTAGATGACATAGTTGCATCATATTAGATGTAAAAAAAAGTGCAGGCAATAGCATTCAAAATCCTTCAGCTCTTTAACTGAGACTATCAAGTGTTGGCAAAGATGTAGAACAGGTGGAATATTCGTTGCTAGTGGGAATGCAAACTGGTATATTACTCTGGAAAATGGTTTGGCAGTTTCTTACAAAGTAAAGCAATACGCTTACCATATAATCAAGCCATCCAGTCCCACTTTTAGGTATTTACTCAAGAGAAATGAAAATTTGTCTACCCCTCAACTTGTACTTGAATATTCATAATAGCCTTGTTCATTATAGCCCCAAATTGGAAACAGTCCAAATGTCCATTAAAAGGAGAATGGATAAATTACGGTATATACACATACAATGGAATATGAATCGGTAAAAAGGAATTACTGAATCGTGCAATATCATGTATGAATCTCGGAAACATTTTGCTGAGTGAAAAATTAGACAAAAATATCTATACTTTTTATGATTCCAATTATATGAAATTTTAGAAAAGGCAAAACTATACAGTGACAGTAGATTAGTGGTGCTGGTGGCAAATAGGAACATGAGAACTTTTTAGGGTGATAAAAGTCCCTTATTATGCTTGTGGTGGTTCCATGACTATGTATTCCCTTGTCAGAACTCATTGAATTATACACTTAAATTGGTGGATTCATTTGTAAATTATACCTTAAAATTGTTTAGCTTGTTAGAATGCCTCTTAAGATAGTATGGAGGTTTATAAAGCTAAATTTTTTCAAGTTTAACATCTTAATGCTAGGCTAGATGGTTTTTTGAGATTATCAAGAGTTTGTTACAACTATTCTTTTGGTACATCTTAGTTGTGCTTTGGTTGATTTTGTAAGAAAAAGGAAGACTAATTGGAACAGCTGCATGGTGATCAAAGAATGTCATACAAAAGATGTTAAGGTCAAATTACTCTGCTAGTACGTTTAAAGTCTCTGGTTGGGAATAAACTTTAAGATGCCATGATCAGGTGGTGGTAGCTTTGAGCAAAAAGTGATGAATAAAGCTTGCTGTCTATCAGAGATCAAACCATCATTACTTTGAAACTTATTTTAGACCGTTGCTCCTGAAAGAGTTCTTTTATTAAAAAATAGGAATATGTGACCTTGTCCTGGTTGGTATAGGATATTGCACCAATTTTATTGGACACCTGTGAATCTTAGGAAACCCATTTCGATCAAGGTACTTAATTGTTCAGTAGACAGCCATTTTATTTCACACTGGTAACTTTATTTTTAAATTACAAACTATTTCAAATAAATGGAAGAAGACTGAAAATAATTGTTTAATATAAAAAAGTTAACATTCTGAAAAATATTAAATATAGCTAAAACCACCTTGAAAGTCAATCATCCAATGTGTGATTTTGTACTTAAACTGCATTCATGCATACATAAAACAGGTTTGTTTATACACAAATTTACATAAATGGAATCTTCATTGCGTATATCTTTTGCAATTTGTTTTCTTCCCTGACATAGTCTAAAATGTTTAAGAGACTGATTGATGTCCCCTCAGAGTCTCTCTCTCAAAAGCCCTAAAAATTCTTACTAGGGAAACAATATAAAGTGAGAAAAGAGACATGAGAATTCAGTATATACCTAAGAAAACCATCAGTATTAAATTTAACCAACAAAAAACAAAAATTGATCTCACATAAATCTTTAGCCTTCAGTTGAGTGTTTAGTTCATTTTTAAATTAATGCATCATTGTAGAATTGATTGTTTAAGTTACACTGTTATATTTATGAATATTTTATTGCCTGTTAGTTGCCACCTTAACTTTAAATTTTTGTTTAATTTTGCTTTGGATTGAGATTATTAAGTAATTGGGATGTACAGCAAGTCCTCACTGCACGTCATTGATAGGTTCTAGGACATTAAAGGAAATAACGTATAACAAAACCAGTTTTACTATAGGTCAAGAGTTAACAAGACTTAAGTTCCTATGGAAATGACATTGAACAAAATGTTATTCAAGGACATGCTGTAGTTTCACACAGATAGCCTGTTACTTTAGGAGCTGTAGTGGTTCTGAGAGTCTGGAGGGGCGTGGAAACCTCACGGATTTTCTAAAGTGGTTAAATGGTAACTATTTTCAATTAAAAATCTTTCTAGAATGGCCTAAAGAATATGCTTGATATAATTTTAACTGTTTCTATGGTTGTGGTTGAAGATAATGGCACTATGGTATAGTGGTTCTTACCGAGTACCTGTTATATACCAATCACTTTACATGAGTTTTTGCCCCAATATTCAGAACAAAACTTTGCTGTTAATGATGGGGTATTCATAGGTTCTAGGTTCTTTTTAGCTTAATATTAATGGCCATGACCATTTAACATACGATAATTTTTTAGTTCCCATCTATTCTGGCATTTTTCTGGCATATTGTCACTTCTCATTGGTATGTGCTTATATAAACATAGTCCTCCCACTTATTATTTATGATCTAGGAAAAGCCTATTTAATAGTTCAATGTGTGATGAATAAATGACCTTTGAGTTTGGGATTCTTTAGAAGCTGAGTGAATCATGTGTTTTAGTTCACAGACTCCCTTATTACAAAGAATGAAAACTTTATTTTTGCAAATCAGTGCTCAAAAAGAATGGTATTATAGAATAGCTGAATTTCACGTGGTGTATATGTGCTATTTCTAAATGAGTCCCCTCATTAATGCTGAAACTAATCCCTCTCAGAACATCAGTTTTCTAGATACTATTTTAAGAGAATATTTTCAGTAGATTGGGTCTACTAATAATTGTTGAAACCTAACCCTTTTTTTAACTTGAAAGTTTTTATCTTGCCAAATTTTAATTTTTTCTTTTAGAACAAATTCTGTACAACATAAAACAAGAGTATAAACGCATGCAGAAGAGAAGACATTTAGAAACTAGTTTCCAACAGACAGATCCATGTTGTACTTCTGATGCACAGCCACATGCATTTCTCCTCAGTGGACCAGCTTCACCAGGTAATAATAAACTAAGTGAAAGGAACGCTTTTAAGTTTGGGAAAAGGCAATCATTTAGTCATTCAAGCACCTATTTCTCCCCTTGATTTTTAAAAAACACATTTATACAAATAATGCATGATCTCTTAAAAATATAGTACAAAATAAGTAATCACCACCTGGATTCCCACTACCCAAAGACAACCACCTATATATAATGTCCCCTAAATAGACTTCCCCATAAGTGCTTGCTGTATGCAACCTCCATTAAAATTAACAATATACCATATGTTTCTCTGTTTGGTATACATGGATCTTGCCATAGCTGAATACTATGCTATTTTATGGATTTCCCATAATTATTTAACCTTTAAGGATAAATTAGACTCAGAATTTTTGCTATTACAGTATTTACAAAAATGTCTCTGTACCTGTACCTTCATGTATTTGTCCCATTAGGATAGATTCCTAAAAGTGGATTCTTTTGATCCTATGTTGTTTTTTACCTACCTCTTATTGGAAGGAGTAGTTTACAAATACACTTTTTAAAAAGGCAGAAAAATTAAGGCTTTTTGAAGTGAAGAGGAAGTAAAGCTTACTGAAAAAGAGTTGTTAAAAGTGGCTCTTGAGTAAACTCAGCAAAATAGTTTTTCTTGTGACAGTAGTTGTCTGCAGGAGGAATAGGAAAACCTGGCAGGGGAAAAAAAACATTCAAAGTCTATAATACTGTGAAATAAAATTAGATTAGGAAACATGAACTTGTTCAGAACTAAATTCTGCAGTACTGCCAGTTTGGGAGGCCAAGTATAAATGGGTAAAATCTGGTAAGGGGAGGTAAAGGTAGAGACTAGATTATATCAGCAAGAAATTAAGATGATCATCATTCATTAGTTTATTTCTTAGAAGATGAATTAGCTGGCAGCCTCAACTAACAAAGCTGGAAATTTAAAAGTAAATAAAGCCTTAGTAGGTATGGACTACTTTAGCTAATATAAATAAAGCTCTGCTATACTTTATTCATGTTGATGGACACAACTCTAACAAGCATAGTTAACTGGTCCCAACTATGCAGGTTATAAAGATATAGTGAAAAGAGGCATTGAGGATACATTGGGGATAGATTGATTATACACAGGACAAAAAACTGCTAACAAATCCATGTATTTGTGCATAAAATACTTACAGCAGTGTTATAATGGATGGCTATCATAATCATGAGTTCTCAAAAAAATTTCAGATGTTTCAAGAAATGACAAATGTTATGTTTGGAAATTGAATCTCCTTAAGTGGCACTTTAAGAGGAATGTATTCTGAAGAAATCTTTTATATCAAGTATCTGATAATGCCAAATGGCTATTAGATTAATAATCTTTAGGGACTCTGACCATAAAATATAATATTGACTATTACGAATATATTCTCAGTATTTATTTTTACAAAATGGTCTCGTAGCTGAAATCATTAATTTACAAAAAAAACTTTATTAATGAAGTTTTGTTTTTATTTTGTAGTTTTCTCCACTCACCTTTAGACTTTTCAAACCCTTATATTTGATTGCATACATCTTGCTGTCTTTTTCCAGTCACAAGCAAAAGATCCAAGTGAAACCTCTTTAGTTAGAAGATGCTTTCTGTAATGGCTCTAAATGAGGTGCTTTTTTTGTTGTTCATGTTATATATAGGGACTTCATCTGCAACATCTTCGCCATTAAAAAAAGAACAGCCCTTATTCACTCTACGGCAGGTTGGGATGATCTGTGAACGTTTGTTGAAAGAACGTGAAGAAAAAGTTCGAGAAGAGTATGAAGAAATACTGAACACAAAACTTGCAGGTATGGGGATGAGTTTATAAAGTCTACCAGAAGGTCACTATAAGAAATGCATTATTTCCTATGTGTACTTCACAACACTTATACTTTCTACATGCTAGCAGAATGTTTTCTAAGAACCAGAGAATTTCAGTTCAAAAAATGAAATGAGCTCATGGCCTCCTTAGGGACCTCAAGAAACAGTATATGTTAGCCATGTAGATCAATAGTATTAGTGAACTAGATTTTTCTTATGATGTACTGTGTTAAAAACTTGACTTTGGCTGTTTACTTCAATTTGGAAACTTGAAATAATCTGGCACTGCACACAGCATTTTAGAGCAGGGGTCCCCAACCCCTGGGGCCATGGACTGGTACCAGTCTATGGCCTATTAAGAACCAGGCCACACAGCAAGAGGTGAGTGGCAAGTGAGCTGCAGGCAAGCAAGTTAAGCTTCATCTGTATTTGCAGCTGCTTGCTCCCCAACACTAGCATCACTGCCTTAGCTCATCAGATCATCAGGTATTAGATTCTCATAGGAGCACTGGTCTCTAGTGCTAAAAAGGTTGGGGACCACCGTTTTAGAGTATCAAGCTGCTGCAGTCTTAATTATCCAAAAATTTTTTAAGTAAAATTTGATAAGTGCAGTAAATAAAATTTGTTATGTATGGTAACTTAATCAGAATCCTCACTCGTTTTTTGTGCTACAGATTTTATTTGATACCAGTATCGTAAGCTTTTTGATTCTTAAGGAATTAAAGGTGCTAATGTAGGCAAGAGAATTTGTCATAGAACATTTTTTTTCTATGACATATGATTAGGTTATACGTGGTTTTTTTTTTAAGGTGTCATTTTTTAAAATTAGGTTATACGTGGTTTTTTTTGGGGGGGGTGTCTTTTTTTTTTAAAGCTTTTGTCTTTTTTCCTTGCATTGCAATAAATTTCCATTCATAAACCACTTATAATAAACCTTCTGAGTAGAAAGATATCTTTTTTTCCAAGCCCTTTATTTTTAATAGGTTAAGAAATAAGCCCCACTCAGCCTACATTTGAGGTGGTATGTGGTTTGGACTAAAGCATAGGTTTCCATTTAGTATTACTGTTATTATTGAGGTTACGTGTCTCATTAAGTGCCAACTTAGAATTGTTTCACTGTATATTTTCACTATACATATAGGATTTTTCAGAGTTTATCTTGCTCTAATTTATTAGGGCATTTTGCAAGTCATGTAATTGACATGTACCTTTATTTATAGAACAATATGATGCATTTGTGAAGTTTACGCATGATCAGATAATGCGACGATATGGAGAACAGCCTGCTAGTTGTAAGTATTTTTTAAGAAGACATTTATTATAATTATCTTCATACCCAAGAAGAGAAATAAACAGAAAATAATGGAGGAGAAACCTGGAGGAAATAGGCAGCAAATTTTACTAAGGCTTATTTTTGGTTACTTTAATACCTAAGGCAGTATTGGGGATAAAGATCTGGTATGTGTTTGAATTTTGAATTAGACTTGGCACTAATTTTCCTTTTCTTCCCCTTTAGATGTTTCATGAATCACATTTTCTGCATTTGTGGGCTGCCTTGTTCCTTGTTGAGTTGTTGCAAGAGGTCCCAATTATGACATGCAGCAATGCCAACACCCCCCTGTGAATACAGGTTATTTCAAGCTTTCTTCAGTGGCAACCACTCTTAGGCAGCAACTGGTTTTGGAAATTTCCCTGATGTCAGTACCACCCAGATGTGGACCTTTGCTACCTGTATTAATACCAGTGGCCTCATTTGCTGTATCATTACAATTTGGCTTCTTATATTAATATGTTTGAAAAGGATTAAAGCTGGTATTCTAAGAACATGCCCTTCACTGGTTATGTAAATAAAAACTGTAGAATGACACTTCAGATGAAGTTAGTGTGATTTTAATTGTGCACTACAACCAAGCTGTAACCAGTTATTAATAATTTAGAATGTAATCCCAGGACATTATTAAGCAAATAGCCTACAGTGCTTCCTGTGAAATAGTGAAGGAGGAGGGCATTTCTGTATTCCAGGACTTCTTGGGGTTTCCGAATGGGTTTATATGATTTTCTTTTTTTTGGTAGTTTTTATTTATTCTATCAGTCTTTTTAACAAATGTTTATTGCTGCATTTTTTTCCCAGTGTATCATTGTTTTACTGCCCTTGTAGTACTGGAATTTAGTTGGAAGAATAAAACATTTACTTCTAACCTGCTTGTTTTTTAATGTGCAGAAGGGTAGTCTTTGAATAAAGCCAGTGTTTTAATCTAAGCATTTTCTAGGAATCAGTGTTAATTTCCTGAAAAGGTTTGTAAATCAGTCTTGTCTTTCACCAAATCTAAGATTTGAGTGTTTTCAAAACCTGAGTCTGATTCCAAATTGCTTTTCTTATAACTGACTGCATGAGAAAATGTTACATAAATGATCAGTTTTAACGGCTGCGGAATTTTTACCTCAAAGATGTCAGCAGATTCCAAGTTATTTTTTTAAAGGATGATATATGAAAACACATTTAACTCACTTTCAATACATGCTTTTCAAACATAGCTTTCCTATAATGAAGTACACAAAAATGCTACAGTGAATTCTTTCATTGAATTGTTAGCATATTTCCACTAATTAAACCAATCATAAATGTACTGGGACATATGTATTTATAACTTACCTAATTTGTGGAAGATTTTTTTTAACACTTATTTCACCTATTCTTTGTTTTAAAACAAGACCAAAAAGAGGTGCAAGGCTTTATTTCACAAGATCCTCAGATAATTCATATGCACATTATTATTTGAGAGACATTGGTATAACACAGGATGGCAGTAAGGTGGATAATTCTACTTGGTTTTAATGGACAAATACAAGAGTTTCACCCTCAATACTATTGACAACTTGAGTCAGGTACATTCTGTTGTGTTTGTCCTGTGCATTGTAGGATCTCTACCACTAGATGCCAGTAAAACTCCCTCCGCCCACTACGCCACCTATTGTGACAACCAAAACGTACCTCCAGAGAAGGGAAAACGTGAGGGGTGGAGGAAGGAAACAGTCCCCAGTTGACAGCCACTTTGGTATAGTGAGATAGCATTTTTAGGAGAATGCAAGTAAAAATATAAAAGAATGAGAGTAGAGTGAGTGTAGATATATTTATCCTTTAACTCCCCAGTTAGGGCAAAATAATGAACATTCTTTTAAGTGAGCATGTATGAATTTTCACATAGATTTAAATTTATAAAAGAACTGATTTTTATACTTGGGGGAGGGCAAGATATATTAAAGAGAAATCAGAGGTGCCCACAAGTGCAGGCAGGCATACCTTGGAGATAGGACAGGTTTGGTTCCAGACTACTTAATATCACAGTATGGTGAGTCACACAAATTTTCTGGTTTCCCAGTGCATATAAAGTTATATTTATATTGTAGTCTGTTAAGTACAATAACATTATCTCTCAAACAATTTACATACCTTAATTTTAAAATACTTTATTGCTAAAAAAAAATGCTAACCATCATCTGAGCCTTCAGTGAGTTGTACTCATTTTGCTGGTGGGTTCTTGCCTTGGTGTGGATGAAAATGCAGTATCTGCAGAGTGCAATAAAGCAAAGCGCAATAAAACAAAGTATGCCTGTAATACGGTTTTAATTCTAGATTCAACTTTGGTCAAGAATAAAATTTCCTCTACAGCCAAATTTCTGCTTATCACCTTACCAAAAAGTCCTAACTTAAGGGTTACTATACTGATTTTAAGTAGTATGTGAGGTAATTCTAGAAAAAAAAAAAATGGGCAACCTCTTGGATATAGTTATTAGATGAATTCAGTAGTTGATGACTCTAGTACAAATACCAACCACATTTGATCTCAATAAGAAAGGTTATATTAGCTGCCTAGGGATTCTGAATTCCCATAAATCTCTGGAATTGCTTTCAATAGGTAAACACCTACAGAATTTAGTGTGCTAATAATCATTTTGGTAAAAGGCAATGCTTAGTATGGTACTGTACTTAGGTTATTGTAATGTGTTCAATAAGTTCCTCATTAACAGGGGTACACTGCAAGGTATAGTTCTTTGTAGTTTTGAGACAAAAAATAAGCATAGGCAATCCAAGAGAGTATCAGAGGCTTAAAATATCAAAGCTATCATTGGCCTATGGCAAAAACTTATATCCCTAAAGAAAATGGTTTCCAAAGGAGACATTTATTGCATCAGCAATATTAAGTGGAGAATTTTTAGGAAAAATCCTGGATTCTACCCATCTCCAGACTGCTTTAGAGGACAGGGGAGAGGAGAACTGTTGGAATCTGATTAATATGCTCTGTGGGTGATCTAAGCAGCTAGGGTTGAAAGTGATTGTCTTTGCCTCATTTGGGTTTTTATTCTCTTCAAAATTATACAGTAATAGTAATTGGTGTTAAGTGAATATTCTGCTAAAGCACCTAATAGCCTGTCCTTGTCTACTCAGACATGGTTCCAGCAATTCTCTGCTATGTCTGCTCTAAGTAAGGAGAATCGGTTCCAAGTGCCCATCTCATTCAAAGACACAGTAATAGAAGTCCTCTCTTCTGCATCCATTTTCTGTTTACCAGATCATATCCATAAGCCTAATAAACATACTATTAAGTCTTCTGATCCCTTAATTCCCCTTTGGCTCTGGTACCCTATTTTTCTGCTCTATAATAACCTTCAAAGCAAAACTCAATTTCCTAAACTTTGAATCTCCTTCCCCCTTTTCCACTACCTTTTTATTAGAACATTCAAACGAAAGCTGAAAGAACAGTCCAATGCTCCAGTTAAAGTGATCAGTTATTACTGTACCATATTGGCTTTACATGTAAATAAAGAATGTATATATGCTGCAGCTCCTAAGAATAAGGTGGTTCTATATATTTTAGGTACCATTATTCCACTTAGAATACTTCCCTAATTTAATATTCAGTCCATATTCATATTTTCCCATTTGTCTCTAAAATATCTTTTGGAGCAGGAATGAGTAGTATTAAATCAATTGTAAATAATTTATATTCCTGGATAAAGGAAATTAACATTTATATACTACGTATGTTCAAGAACAATTTATTTAATGATATGAAAATTACAGTGATTTTGTGAGAGGACAGTGTAAGCATGTTATTTGTTGAATTGTACTCCAGTGGTGTTCTGATATATTCATATCTCTTAGGGGTTAGCGATCTACTTTCTAGTTAAACATCACACAGGGATTACACATTTCTTGCCAAAACAATCTTCCTCTAGTGGTATGTATGATTGGTCTCCCTTTTCTCAAGCTAAATGTGATCCTTCTGGGCTTCATTTGCTTTCTAGCAGCCTCCCCATGTTAGCCTTGCCACATGGTCAGTCTTCTGTTTGGTAGGTTTTATAAATCCTAAAAGTTCTAGTTCAGAAACAGCTCTAATAAACCGAGCACTGGAGGCTATAGCTAAGGAAATTGACCGTGTTATATTCTGACAAAAAGAGATTAAAATTTCAATGTTAGAACATTAGTTGGGAGAGCATTTGAGATGCTCCTGGGCATATGTCATCAGTTTGGCTCAAATAAACTCTTAAAAAATAAAAAAATAATAAAAAGAGTTAGTTTACAATATAGTTCAAACACATACTCCTAAGTCAAACATTAAATGTAATCAGAGTCCACTATCAAAACACGAATGGAAAAGTGTTTAATTCTTACCTAATTCTAAATTTTCACATAGTATGAATTCCCTCTCCCCTTCTAAAAGGTTATTTTTATAATAACCTTATAAAAATAGAGAATAATGAGTTTTACATGTTTTTTATGAACTTTGGAATATGTCCTTGATATGAGTTTTAGACCAAATATTTTAGATTTGTCATTTTAGATTAAATTCAGAATATTTAGAAATGAATTATTCTGGATTACCATGGTTAATATTAACAAGTAATAAGGCTGACTAGAGCATGTCTTTATAAATAATGTAGATCTGATGAAACTATAAACATTCTATTATGTATACTTGCACATTACAGAAATGGTTTTAAAAGGATACTGGATAATCTCATTCTTTTCTTCTGAAGTTACAGAATTTGCATCCATGTTCTCAGCAGCTGTCACAACTGTTGCAAAAGCCTTTTGAGAGACAAGACAAAAAATAATCTTTACCGTTGCCAAACATCTTTAATTGCACTTGATGGCTCTGTATGAAGCCAGGTCAAACACTGCTGCTGTTGATTACTGGCATGTTTAAAATTACACTAAATTTCAGATTCTCAAAACTACACTGATGATTTTTCAAATCAAGTATACATTAAAAGGTAATAGACTGGCTCCTGAATGATCTTGTTTCAGAAAACTAAGAAATGTACAGAGAAAAAACTAGTCAAAGTTGAACAATGAAGGATGCCTTCCCTGTATCCTACATTCTCCAACCTCCATTACCCCAGGAAAATGCCTATTTTTCTTGGAAGCGGCCAAATATGAATATTTCTAAATGGTGACATCTGTCAAATAGGGCCTTCAATAGAGTTAACTTTATAATATTCTGAGGAAAGAATATTTATCGCAAAGAATAACAGTTGTCCATTGCCTTGCCAAGTATTCCTTGTACTTCCTAATTGCTAAATCTGTTGTGTTGTTATTCCAATGTTTTTTTTTTTTCTTTCATGCAGTAAGGGAGATGCTAGTCAACACACTTTTCTTATTTTGTGGAATAACATAACTGACCTGAACTGTTTAGCTTTTGCTTACTGTTAACCGTGGGGTTTGATCCCATACTTATTCTGATCTGGTATGAATGCAGCAATGGCTTTGTTGAGACATATGGAATCAGAGTGCAGGGCACTGGGAGTGTGACTGTTGAGCAGTGAGCTACTTTTCTGAAGGAACTTTTGAAATATGAGGTGATTAATAATGCTTTTGAAACAAGACAGGATATTAAAAAAATAAAAGATGAGTTCCAAAGTACCAAAAATATAAAGACATCCCAGGAAAGTTGTCATGCATGGTAGACAAATAC
>NW_011888914.1:4800274-4804395 GCF_000151845.1 Pteropus vampyrus
TGCAGATCCTAAACCCTACAAAAACCATCAGTGTTTTTCAACTTATTTGAAATCCATGGTTCTTAGTGAGAAACAAAATCTCACACATACAAATACACGTGGAGATTATAATACTCCCAAAGACTACTGAAATCACGCCAGTTCTCTTAGGTGACCTAACACTAGGCAAAAAGGTTTTTAGTTTCGATATGTGATTTATATAATGAACTGATATTTTGTTTTGAATATGAAATTATTCAGCTCCGCACTAACAACTATCAACACTGAAAATGATTGATTATCCTCAGTATTCTCGTGTAATGCTTAGCATGTATGTGTGCCATTTTGTAACGAAACCAGTACACTAGAACACTCGTCATGGGTTTTACGAAGTCACTTGTTAGGTGTCCTTTGTGGCAAGATTTCTAGATGCTTAACTGAGTTGATAATTTTTTTACTAGCAAATATGTCTGGATTTTAGGAGTTTTAGCTCTGGCAGATTGCTGACCATCCTCTACATGCATCTCTGGAAATTCAGAATAGACTTTTCTCTTTGGTTTAAAATCTGACATGAAATCCCAAATTATTTCTTTTTATCATCAGAAAGGACCACTGGGACTTTTAAGTACTTTCATTAGGCCATAGAGCTTGACCCATTGTTTGCTGTTACTGTAGGAAACATTTCCTTTATTTTCACAAGCATTATACTCTCGAGTTTAGTGCCCATGATCTAATTGTGTCACATGAAGGGGAAGACATTCACACATGATCCAAAGGTGGCAGTATTAGTTGAGTATTGACTGGTATTTTCACTGGCTTAGAAAAAGCTCTCCAAAGTCTAAAGGATTTTTAAAAGTATCTGAAAGAGTTGCAACCCTGGACTGCCAACTAACTCCTTGCTCATTAGAACTGCAAATTTATAATATTTTCGTGATAAATAATGCCTGAGGTCTGAACTAAACTGTCGGACAAATGAACCTGCTTCTTACCTTGAGATAATAATAAGGATTGTTCAGTGCGGTGTGGAGGGCAATTCGGGGAGCAGCATTCAGATGCTCACGAAGGGTATGGGCAGCACTGAAGTACACCACCTCATGGAGAGGCTGTGTCTCAGGAGGCAGAAGGTATTCTCTGAAATAGCCAGTCAGGTTATCAGCCTTTAGGTAAGCACACATTTAATTTCAATATAACACTGTTGTCAATCCTCTGGGGAAGACTGCTATTTACTTAAAGAGCAGTAACTTCAACAACAAAAACAAACATGAAACAAAACACAAATATAAAATCCAGTACAGGTTCACTCAGAATTGTACCTCTTCCATATGATATTTTTTAAAACTTCTAGACTCTTTAAGAGTTCAAGAAACTACATTTCAGTCCTGATTTAAAACTTTAGGAACAAATGTACATAAGTTACATTTCTGCTCAAAATCTTTAAGGTAGAATTTCTTAAAGTATTAATGAATACTTTCTAAAAGTAAATTGTTTAGAAAACTGAGATATCCACATTCCTTACCATGACAAACATTTAACTCTTGGCAGTATTAAAACACGGGCCTCAGGCCTGGAATTAAGAGTTTAGGAAATTCTTTTTGGATCACTGAATTTTAATTGATATCTCTAATAGCAATGATACCTGGAAAGTTTGTTGTATGTTAGAATTACTTTTTACTTTAGAAAGCAGTAAAGCCTAAAGTACTGAAAAATAAGCAAATCGTTCATTATTAAAATTTCAATTATTTAAAAAACCACTGTAACTTGGGATTCTCTCACTTATGAGCTAGATGACAAAGCAATTTTAATGAAATCTGAACTTAAAAATAAAGCATTAAAAAGTTCACTTTGAATATATAAAAGAGCTCATCAGCTGGTTTCTACCATGACAGTGACACTGCTCTAGTGGCTTGAAGGGAAGCAAATTGGAAGGGGGAAGCTTTAGTATACATGACTTTAAGACGGAGTATAAGTCACTAACTGGATTAAAGTAGTTAACTCACATGCCTTCATAAAGATTCCTGGGGATTAGTTAAGTCCTAGGCTTAAAGTATTTTGGCCACATGACAGTTAGTTGTGTCAGCTCCTGTCAGCTCCTTTTCCCACCAGTGCAGGCAGAGCAAAGCATCTACCTCAGCCCAGCCACCTGGGAAATTACCCTCTCTTCCTGGTCTCCTGGCTTTCTCCCCAGCTTCGAGTGGCTACTACTGCCTAGAAAAATTCCCACTATACCTCCTCCACCGGTTTGGTCAGTGGCTTTGAGGAAGAGAGAAAGTGACAAGGGTATTAACCATGTATATCACTCCTCACCATCTCCCTCCTCCCCGTCTCAAGAGATGCTGGGCCCCCTGCTCGTTCCACTCCTACAAGCTGCTGCTTCTCCAGAGTTAATCTGAATAGAAGACATTTACAAAGAGATATGATTTCAACGTGGCCCTAAGGACCAGCATTCTATACCTCAAGTACTCAAAATTAAGTTAATTTAGCTGTAGCCTCAGGAATGGTTCGTGATGCTGACTGTCTCCCAGGATGACTGGCTACCTATCTGTGATTTCTGACCATAAATTCTTCCTACATCAACCTCAGGCTGTTTCTCCCCAATCCTTAAAGACTGTTGGAATCCCTGCTATGTAATAAGGACCAGAAACCTAACAAGGCAACCAGATCGAGTCAATTTCAGAAAAAAACTACTGTTTCACATTTGTACTTCCTCTCCCTTTAACATCTATATATTTAATTTTTAGAAATTCACTTTATTCCCAAGGCAAAAGGCCTTTTTGGATATCCTCAAAGAACCTCCATCAGAGGCAATATATTTGCTTGTACTTTGTTTCCACTGGGCTACATTAGAAGAACAACAACAGTGACAAAATATACATTAGAATTTTTGTCCAACTACAAATTTGAGATTGGCACCGAAATATACTTCTGCAACTTATTTGCTGTGAGAAGAAACAAGCAATTACTTTGGCACTAGAGCACTGCACGATGTTTATTTTGGATTCAGAGTTCACAAGCAAAGAGAGGTGGTTTTAAGAGAAATGGTAGAATCACTTAGTATCAACAAAGGTTATAAAGTTGAAGCTTGTATTTTGGTGAAAACAGTAATTTAGAAAGTGGCAATTTAAGTCTCCACTCTCAGTAGTTTCAGCAAGAGCTGCTCAAGGTATACTAGGAACCCTGCCTCCCGGAGTCTATTGCTTATATTTATCTTTAAAGGGTATCTTTTCTCCAGAACTCCAAGCTCTGTTCAAGTATCTATTGTAGTCCTTGGGGACAGTGTGAAGAAATGGCCTTTTGACGGATGTCAGCATACTGGGACTGGGACTCTCCATAAGTCATAGCCTCTTTCTGTGTACTTTAGCTGCCACATGACTCCCCAGGTCCCCTTTAGCTCTAATATGCTACAAATCCAAATCTCTTCTCTTCTGAGATAGTCAATTTTGGTAGATAGTAAATCCTAGTATGGAAAATTTTGATTTCACAATAACATTTTAATCATGCTCAGCTCTATTTCAATACCACTGAAAAAGGTAAAAAGTCAGACATATCATGAAAGGTGGGGAGAATGGTTGTTTGGTTTTAGAGCCTAGAGTTTGGGATTTATAAAAACTCAGAAACCTGACATTTGGCCTAGAAACTATGCTAAATCACATTACAAAATCATGTGTAGCAACTACAATGGTCACAACTTGATAAAAGGGAAGAGCCAGGAACCTGAGGCTAGACACTATAAGAACAGGAAAGTCAGTAGGGCAATGTTAACTGTGAATTCTAAAAGACCATTTCTGGCTAGTAGGTCAGTTCAGTATTGCGTTGCATCACTTTTATATGACACATTTCTCTCATTTCCTTTTGTCATACTTGGTTGATCCTTTGGACCTCTTTCATGACATTAGAAATTTCTCCCCAGTGACTAGGAACAATGACTTTGCCCCCGCATTCCTGAAAAATGGAACTTTTCACTTTGAAGATCGGGTAATTTATCAGAAATCACTCTTTGTCTTTAATAACTGAGCTGCTATTTTTTTAGTACTTGATTCTATTCAGCACTTAGCCTTCTATTAAGTTTAAACTGCCATTAAAAAACAAGTAATGATTAATAAGTTTTTTCCTACTTTGTAATTATTGTTTTCTTTTTTACACTT
>NW_011888914.1:4804445-4809026 GCF_000151845.1 Pteropus vampyrus
TCATAGCCTCTTTCTGTGTGCTTTAGCTGCCACATGACTCCCCAGGTCCCCTTTAGCTCTAATATGCTACAAATCCAAATCTCTTCTCTTCTGAGATAGTCAATTTTGGTAGATAGTAAATCCTAGTATGGAAAATTTTGATTTCACAATAACATTTTAATCATGCTCAGCTCTATTTCAATACCACTGAAAAAGGTAAAAAGTCAGACATATCATGAAAGGTGGGGAGAATGGTTGTTTGGTTTTAGAGCCTAGAGTTTGGGATTTATAAAAACTCAGAAACCTGACATTTGGCCTAGAAACTATGCTAAATCACATTACAAAATCATGTGTAGCAACTACAATGGTCACAACTTGATAAAAGGGAAGAGCCAGGAACCTGAGGCTAGACACTATAAGAACAAGAAAGTCAGTAGGGCAATGTTAACTGTGAATTCTAAAAGACCATTTCTGGCTAGTAGGTCAGTTCAGTATTGCGTTGCATCACTTTTATATGACACATTTCTCTCATTTCCTTTTGTCATACTTGGTTGATCCTTTGGACCTCTTTCATGACATTAGAAATTTCTCCCCAGTGACTAGGAACAATGACTTTGCCCCCGCATTCCTGAAAAATGGAACTTTTCACTTTGAAGATCGGGTAATTTATCAGAAATCACTCTTTGTCTTTAATAACTGAGCTGCTATTTTTTTAGTACTTGATTCTATTCAGCACTTAGCCTTCTATTAAGTTTAAACTGCCATTAAAAAACAAGTAATGATTAATAAGTTTTTTCCTACTTTGTAATTATTGTTTTCTTTTTTACACTTCTCATGTTTTTATCTAGAATGTCCTAATTGCCTGAAAGATAGACTCGGTGGGTGATCTCACACAATTACATAAAGCTGTCTTTGGGAAATCCATGAATCAAAACGATCTGGGTTTCCCAAAAAGGAATCATCTTAAAATATAGGCAGCATTGGTGGACTTACAGATTTACTATGAGAACACTTCTCAAAATGTACTTAGTGCTAATAATGAGTTGCACTGGTATTCTTTAGAATTAGAAGTCCTTTACTCAGGATAAAATAGGACATTATGGCTAGGCTGCTGTTTGTTTTCTGGGGTTGGCCCAGGGCCAGCATACTCCTAGCAAAGATAAAGAAGGGATAAAGTGCCTGCAAACACTTTGTTATTAGAAAGGGGGGAAATGCTTTGTTTCCACCACCAACCCTCCTTGCTCCAGCCTAACAAGCTAGATCAATTTAAACCTGTGTTCTTGAAACTGGCCATAAAAAAAGTCATAAGGATGGAAAAAGAATAAAAATTACAATCCTAAGATGAATGGAGGGACCTGAAAAACATAAAGCTTAGTTGTTCTTGGTTGCAGTTTAAAGATAGCTGGGCATGAAGATGGGGAGCACGGCACAGGGAATGCAGTTAGCATTAATATGATGGTTAATCTAGGAAAGTGTCCTGTTTTGGCTATGGACAGCTATCATGCCAATGTTATTTGGGAAAATAGCCTGATTTTTAGTTCTGAAGAGCAACAGACTCACCTCACCAGACTCTCAATAAAGTTTACAACTTTTTCTCTAAGTACTTCAAACTTGGTCTGCTTCTTACTTGTTCTTCTTAACTCCTTCATTTCCAATAAGGTCTGTGAATGAAAGAACATATCTTTTCTGGTGATTCTGAGAAAGAAAACCCAACCCCTCAGATGGGAACTCTGTTGCTCAGGAAGAGGCAGTTGATGCCCTTCCTGATGACAGAATGTGCAGAGAAAGAACCAGATCACAATAGGTTGTGTTTTTTACTTTTAAGGTCTGGAAAGAACCTCTACTCCTAGGTATTTTGCTTCAAATACATATAAGTGAATTTTCAGGGAAAGAGGAAAAGGGCAGTTAACTTCATTATTAAGTTATATACCAGGGGGCTCACTATCCACAACCCATTACTTTATTTAAAAAAGGACTTAGAGGAAGGAAATTAAAAAAAAGTGTCCTTTTGCTATACTAACAGGATAGATTCCATGTGTTTTGTTTTTCTTAGACTGCAATTTTACTCTACAATATCATAACTTGATATCATGATATACAAAGAAGGTTCTTCTTTGACAACCAACATTCTAAAGTTAGAACTATCTGAGAAAAGATTATATTGGTATACTATGACTCAATTTCTGCTCTATGCTGAATACACATTTAAAAAATCAAGAAAAGTATCTAAAACTTATGAGTTAGGCTCTTTTGGTCAGCTGGATCAAATAGAAAAGTATATACATCAAATAAATAATCAGATTCCTGTTTGCAACCATGTTCCCATGTGCTCTTATTGCTAGTTAATTTTCTTCCTTTCTCTAAGGCTACAGGAACAATTTCCACCTATGTTTGCTCATAAATTCCATACTATATACATGGAGAATAAAGACAGCAGTGGGATAAACAGAATGTACAATTTATAAGTGAGGTACAAAGTCTGCTTTGTTCTTGGTTGCAGTTTAAAGATAGCTGGGCATGAAGATGGGGAGCACAGCACAGAGAATGCAGTTAGCATTAATATAATGGCTAAGTAGAGAGCCAGGGGAGGGAGGGAGCAATTGGGGGAATCATTTTATGAATAATACAGATATCTAACCAATGTACTGTATACTTGAAACTAATTTTAATAAAAAAAAAATTTTATTTTAAAGTAAAAGTAAAACTTACTAGAAGGAAAAAAAAAGGAAAAAGAAAAACATCCCGGCAGAGCTGATCTTGAGCACATACCAAAAAAGGGGAGTGTCACAGGCTGTAGCTGAAAGGAAATGACCTGACCTTCTGAAGATGATAGAGATCTGTCTTCTGAAGCCCCTTTGACTGTGACCCAGAAGTATCTTCTTCCTCTTTTGCTTCTGCTTTTAATACAAAACCAATATACAGCAACTAGGGTAAATCCATTCAAGTGAACAAAATCAACATTTCTACTACTCCAAGGGAAATAAAGTTTCATCTATTTTTTTTTCTTAATGTGGCAACGGATCAAGGGTCCATCAAACAAATGATTTTTTCCAGAAAGTAAACAAATATTACATACGTTACGCTGCAGAGGTCTTGAAAAAAACCAGCTACTGAATTTTAAAAATGTGACCACACGGAAAACAAAAAGTACAAATAAAATCTCCCCAAACCAACAGCAAAAAGCTCCAAATCTTTGTGTTGTTATAAATGGCTTTAAAAAAAATAAAAAATAAAAAATAAATTTAAATCGTATTCCTTTGATTATGCCAAGATTATAAACAAAACAAACCTACACCCTGGCAAGCTTGGCCTCAATCTTCCAATGCACTGTTTTTGACAAAATGCTATTTGAGTAATGAAGAGTGTAGTACGTAAAAGTTTTGAAATAATCTACTAAAATACAAAGTACATCATGGCTCTTTAGCAAAGATAACAGAAAACCATATCCGGTAAAAGGTATAGTTATGCTTTGGAGAGCATGAGGCTCCAACGCCGTCTACCTAGTGCAGGGCAGGTTCTAGGGACTTCACATTCACATGGCGTATTGGCCTAATCTACATACAGGAGGATGCAGCTGGAGAATGTGCATTGTTTTTAAAAAATTTCTTTTTAGCTGTGGATAATTCCTGGTTCAAGAAAGAGATAATTTAAGGTTAAAATATCGATTAAATTCTCTGTCCCATTTCACTAACATATAGCAGAGCCTTAAAAATAAATCTAATATGACACTGACTTACTTAATCCTCCAAACACAAATTTAAACTGAGACTATAATATTTAAGGAACCAGAGATAGCATATAGTCAAATCCAACATAGGGAGTTTTTATTTCACTTTATTATTAACAATGTGTCACTTTTGAAAAGAGAGAAACATAGACACTTCAAGACAATGGATATACTTCAATCTGTAAAATTCTTTCTTTACACTATTAATAATCTTAATCTCCAACCTTCCCATAAACTACATTCCTTTATTTAGTATTAGCACATCACAGAATTTGTTCAAGAGCTTATGTTACATGAACTATAATTAAATTGTATCTGCAGTTTCATTTTACAAAAATCCCTATAAGTCCAATTTTATAAAAGATTGAAATTGAAATTTACCTAATTTATCTTATATTCTTCTAAGTCTTCTACCCTACTTAGGTCCTTAAGGGTGGCCCCTCACTGTCCCAGTGACCATAATTAGGGGGCATTTAAATTGTAAATCTTGAGAAAAAACAATGAGCTGAGCTGGTGATTAAGAGAGGGAGGCTTCAGTCTATGTGCTGCCACTAGCCAGCTGTGGGATCTTAAGCAAGTTACTTTCTCTTCTGGGGTTTTAGTTTTCATATGTAGCCAGACTCAATGATCTCTGTGATTAACAATTTCTAGCCTTTTCGAAAAATGGTTCAGCTCATGCTATACTGCAAAAGAGCAATGCTTACACACAACCTGGGGGAATACTTCCTCATCCTGCTCATGCCACTTCAGTCAAACAAACTTTCTCTTTCATCATCCACTGACTAAGCACTCATCAGGTGCCTAGCATTGCAACTAGGGAGAGATATGGAGGGATCTCAGCAAAAGCAGTTTCCTAAATCCAAAGGCTTTCAGGA
>NW_011888914.1:4809076-4811739 GCF_000151845.1 Pteropus vampyrus
TAAGTCCAATTTTATAAAAGATTG
Source organism: Pteropus vampyrus (assembly GCF_000151845.1). NCBI lineage: Eukaryota > Metazoa > Chordata > Mammalia > Chiroptera > Pteropodidae > Pteropus > Pteropus vampyrus. Next base: position 4,809,101 of record NW_011888914.1, read on the forward strand.
AAATTGAAATTTACCTAATTTATCTTATATTCTTCTAAGTCTTCTACCCTACTTAGGTCCTTAAGGGTGGCCCCTCACTGTCCCAGTGACCATAATTAGGGGGCATTTAAATTGTAAATCTTGAGAAAAAACAATGAGCTGAGCTGGTGATTAAGAGAGGGAGGCTTCAGTCTATGTGCTGCCACTAGCCAGCTGTGGGATCTTAAGCAAGTTACTTTCTCTTCTGGGGTTTTAGTTTTCATATGTAGCCAGACTCAATGATCTCTGTGATTAACAATTTCTAGCCTTTTCGAAAAATGGTTCAGCTCATGCTATACTGCAAAAGAGCAATGCTTACACACAACCTGGGGGAATACTTCCTCATCCTGCTCATGCCACTTCAGTCAAACAAACTTTCTCTTTCATCATCCACTGACTAAGCACTCATCAGGTGCCTAGCATTGCAACTAGGGAGAGATATGGAGGGATCTCAGCAAAAGCAGTTTCCTAAATCCAAAGGCTTTCAGGAAAAAGAACACTTGCCAAACATAGAAAGGACTGATACGAGCATTCCAAGTAAAATATTTTCACCATGCCAAGTCCAATCTATGTGCTTATGTATTCAAGCTGCCTCTTTCCCCCAAAATCCATTAAAAATTACCCTAATAGGGGAAAATAAAATATGTTGTGTTTTGTTTTACCAAAAGAATACCATACTTTGGTACTAGAAACAGCAAGAGACCATGAAAAGTTAATAATCAGTTATCAATCTGTGATGCCCCATGAGAACAAAGAAGTCCTGGGCATGGGAGAACGGACATGGCCACCTGTACACAATCAGGCACCCTCATTAAGCAAATATAAATGATCCTGTAGAGGTCATAAAGATAAAGGGAACTGCAATCCTCCAACACTGAAGAATGCCTTTTCGAGCTTTTGCAAATCTGATTAAAGCAAACCTCAGGCATATTTTGGTAATCAGCATACCAATGGGTCTCACTGCTGCGAAAGCAGTTCACAGCTATTAATTTTCAGGTTTACATATGATTTATGCAGTGTTTTTAAAATCTATAAAGAACTTGATGAAATGCTTAAGGAAAAAAAACATCTAAAAGGAGTCATTAATTATGATGACCTATTACTCTCTCTAATTGTTTTGATATTTTTTGTTGTTGTTGCCTTTTTATTTTTTTAAGGTAAGTCCTCCAAACTATCTATCTGGAAAAAAATTTTTTTTTCTCTGCCTATTTGATGCTTTTCATTGTTTAAACCGAGTCTGAAAGAGAATCAGTTGGCCTGTTTGTGATTGTCAAGATGTGATATTCTGAGGCTTGGTATACTGACATCATGAACTCCTTTATCCCTTCATCTTCAATGTATCAGAATGTGGGGTTTTCCAGGTTATTTTAGTTAAATGACTGTCACAGCAAGTAGAACTGGCAAGATATTATATTCTCACCATCAAGACTCTGAAACTGAGCCAGGAACTCCTCTATTCTCTTTGCTGTGCTGCCAAGTTCCTTTTCAGAAGAGGACTTAAGAACGTTGAAACATTTCTGAAGTATGGTCATCAGTTCATCCTTTGCCAACATCCTAGAACAGAATCAGTGACAGGAGATGTAGTATAATTGGAAAATTAATATACCTAAAAAACACTGTCTATACATTAAATGGTTTTGATCAGAAGAAGATGGTGTAAATTCTTCATTAGTAACTACCAACTTTTTCTGGAGAGACTTTACTCAACGTACATGACATTCAGAAGTATTAAGGAGAGTTCTCATGATAAAACTCAACTTAGAAAATTTACAAACATCTGGGTTCACAGTCTGGTTCTGGCATTTACTATGTACTACAGAACAAATTACTAAACACCTCTGATCCTTTATTTCCTTGTCTGTAAAATGGAAGCAGGAATTCACATTTCAAAGGTGAGATGGAGGCTTAAAAACGAAATGCAAAGATGCATTTGAAGAATCTAGTACAGTGCTTAACTTACCACAAAGTAGGCATTTAAGATCAGTTTCCCTTTCCTTGAGATCTAAATGTAAATATGAGACAAGAAATGTCTGCTGAGGATATAACACTTATGCTAAGTGTAAACTTGCTTGAAGGACCAAAAAAATATCACAATCATTTTCCTACTTATTACCATTATAGCTCTGCTTTATCTTTTACAGTTTTATAAATATCAGTCTGGAAACCCACTTAACTTAAAATAAGGTAGGATATTCTGCTTGTTCTATAACACAGGTATGGTTGTATAACTCATTCAAGGCCAAAGAGGAAATAATTGTTAGAAATGGAGAGAGAACACAGATATTCTAAATTTAGGATCTTATTCTCAGGGCCATTACTTATTTGATCTCTCCACTAAGATCATGTTCGGTAACAGAATGAAATGGAATCACGTTAATATTAGTAATTATTAAGTGCCATGACACAAATATACAAATTATTCTCAGCAAACCAACCTTAAGATTACGATAACTAAAAATTCTCATATTAATCATGAAGACACAATCATGCAAATCCAGAATGTGGGCCACTCTGCAAGATAACTCTCTTATGTTTGACATTTTTCATAATAAAAAAATTTGAGAAAAATACTAACATTACTAAGTTACAAAAAGAGACAGATATAAATCTAAGTAAGATTA
>NW_011888914.1:4811789-4855981 GCF_000151845.1 Pteropus vampyrus
TGACATTCAGAAGTATTAAGGAGAGTTCTCATGATAAAACTCAACTTAGAAAATTTACAAACATCTGGGTTCACAGTCTGGTTCTGGCATTTACTATGTACTACAGAACAAATTACTAAACACCTCTGATCCTTTATTTCCTTGTCTGTAAAATGGAAGCAGGAATTCACATTTCAAAGGTGAGATGGAGGCTTAAAAACGAAATGCAAAGATGCATTTGAAGAATCTAGTACAGTGCTTAACTTACCACAAAGTAGGCATTTAAGATCAGTTTCCCTTTCCTTGAGATCTAAATGTAAATATGAGACAAGAAATGTCTGCTGAGGATATAACACTTATGCTAAGTGTAAACTTGCTTGAAGGACCAAAAAAATATCACAATCATTTTCCTACTTATTACCATTATAGCTCTGCTTTATCTTTTACAGTTTTATAAATATCAGTCTGGAAACCCACTTAACTTAAAATAAGGTAGGATATTCTGCTTGTTCTATAACACAGGTATGGTTGTATAACTCATTCAAGGCCAAAGAGGAAATAATTGTTAGAAATGGAGAGAGAACACAGATATTCTAAATTTAGGATCTTGTTCTCAGGGCCATTACTTATTTGATCTCTCCACTAAGATCATGTTCGGTAACAGAATGAAATGGAATCACGTTAATATTAGTAATTATTAAGTGCCATGACACAAATATACAAATTATTCTCAGCAAATCAACCTTAAGATTACGATAACTAAAAATTCTCATATTAATCATGAAGACACAATCATGCAAATCCAGAATGTGGGCCACTCTGCAAGATAACTCTCTTATGTTTGACATTTTTCATAATAAAAAAATTTGAGAAAAATACTAACATTACTAAGTTACAAAAAGAGACAGATATAAATCTAAGTAAGATTACGAGATATAAATCTAAGTAAGATTAATTTCTTGAAAAATTAAGCTGGTTACTTCAACTAAAATTTAAATGCAAACTGAAAAATAAAAAATATCAAACAACCAATAAATATAGAAACTGGTAGGGGTAGACCAAAGGCAAACTTTTTCCTAGTTTTAAGAAAACATATAAAATCTTTTCTTCTTCTACAACAATGAAATAATTATCCAAAGTGCAATCTTTATCTGTAAATGAGGGGAAGCTAACAGGTCAAAAAAAAAAAACTAAGCCAACACATTTAACTCTTGATTACATTTGAGATTATGTAAAATTTCTGGCTTCCTATTGCCTAGTTGGAGGTAAATTGTTAAGAGAAGAGAGTTAACTTGAAGTTAGACACCTGAACAATCTGGTACACCTGACCTTTAAGCCCTACTCAAACAGATAAGATCAGCATTTCCAGGGTCCAAGGACTCACTGGCACTGACTTGCTCAGCGGGGCGAAGAAGCTGAGGGAATGCTGGCGGAGATCTAGCTTCCCATGCTATAGGCAGCCACACCATGTATCTATTTGCAGGTGACAAAACTTAATATCTAGGAAGATGAAGCCCGGCCAATTATTTATTTTCAGGGTGCAAAAAATGGCATTATGTCATGTCATTTTGAATCTCTTTATTAGTCATAACTTTTATGTGGCATTGGATTGGAGGGGGTATATCTTTCACCTCAGATGTAAACTTCCAGGAATTCAGGTAGCTATTACTCTTTTTATTCTTAGTCAAAGATTATGCTCTTACTGTTTCCAGAGTAGGAAAAGATGTTATACTTTCCCAAGTACTCTCCTGTTTAATATAAAACAAGCCTTGAAGAGAAGCCGATTTGAGCTAATAATGTGATAAACACAATAAAGTGTTTAACATTTTAATTGAATTATATGTGCATACAAAGTATCAACAAAGATGCTTGCTCTCATCACTGTCATTCAACATCATTCTAGAGTCCAGTCACTATGACAAATTAAGGGAAAAAAGCAAGTGGCATAAACATTAGAAAGAGGAAATTATTTGCATGTGATGTGACTGTGAAGTTCAAAAATTTAAGAGAACTGAAGTATTAAAAAGTATAAAAAGGTGTATGGATATGTGTCTGTGTGTATACAAACGTGTTAATATCTTACATGTACATATAATCAGCACCTTACATTAAACTCTTTAATGGAAAAAAGAACATGTTCAAAATGGCAACAAAAACTAGAATACATAGCAATAAACTTTATAACAAGTATAAGACATTAAAAAAATAAAGGCCCTGAATAGATATTTTAAGTTCTAAGCCTCAATATTGTAAAGATACAAATTCATTCCAAATTAATCTGTACTTTTAACACTTTGAAACAGAATTCCAGTGGGTTTTTTTTTTAAAGCCTAATAAAATTATTCTAAATTTCTAATACAGAGGAACAATGTGTATATACTTGAATGCGTGTAGTGGGGCTATTAATATATCAAAAGCTACAATGATTAAAATCAGATAGTACTTGTATAGGAATAGACAGGCCAATAGAAAAGAATATAAGTCTAGGAAGAGATCAAAGAATATAAAGGAATTTGGTACATGACACAAAAGTAACATTTCAAATCAATAGGGAAGAGATAGGAGGTACTGGAAATAACTCACTTGAAAAAAATAGACTACTACCTCAATATATTTCAGATAGAATAAAAACGTGAGTACAATGTAAAAGTAGGGGAAAGAACTACTCTATCAATCACAAAATACTAGAATAAAACAAACAATAATATTTAAGCTGATAATATTCAGCATCAGCAAGTGTGTGGAGAAACAAACAGTTACATTGTTGGTGCAAGTGCACCTTGGTACAACAGTATTTATATTTTGACTCAGAAAGTCTGTATCTATGTATTCATCTTGTGAAAATAATTATACATATCTGCAAACACACTCAACACTAGATGACTGTAACAGTGAGAAAGAAACAACCTAAATATACATATACTTGATATATGTATATCAAATAAGGGGCTGATTAAATATTATACTTTCAAAACATGGGATATTACGTAGCAGTGATAAATAATGAGGTAATATTAGTGATGACAACAATATATGCACATATATATACCAGGTGTCACCTGATCTCCACAACACTGTATGATGTTATTATTCCCATGTTAAGAGATGAGAAAACAGAGGCACAGAAAACTGAAGTAACTTATCTAAAGTCTGGTAATTGTCAAAGCTGAGTTTTGAACACAGTCTGGCTTCGTATCCATGCTCTTACTGACCATGCTATACTAAATCTCAAGGCAGTGTCCATGGTAGAATATTAGGTGCAAAACAACTAACATGACAAAATCAGCTAAATAAACAAATCTCAAAAACAAAAAGAAATGCAAGTTGTGAAACACTGTATGAGTATGATTTAATATTTGTTTGTGCCTGAAAAAAAATCTGAAAATACATATTGCTAACAGTGGATGCCTGGCTTTAAAAGTCATATAATACAAGGGGTAATATCAGAAAAGTATTGCTATGTTTTCATGTAGATTACCATTAGAGTGACTCCAATGAACACTTTGGACAAACCAAAATTAACTGAACAAAATTAACTGAAAACAACTAAAATATGAAAAATTTAATTTATCCCCAAAAGTTTGTTATGTATAGCACCCCAAATAAAAAATTAAGGAAGTAATTAAGGAAAGAGTGATGAACTGTGTTAAATGCTTATAACAGGTTAACTAACATAAATGAAGATGGAGAACTAACTGTTAGATTTAGGAACATGGAGGTCACTGATGACCCTGATCAAAGTAGTTTTGATAATGTGCAAAAACCAAATCAGTTAGAGAATGAAAGGAAAGGAACTGAAAAGATAATGTGACAATATTTTTGATTTTTGGATTCCATCTAGCATGTTGCTTTAAAAGAAATAGAATAAATCTGAAAAGAAATATTTGAATTGAAAAGTTTGAAAGCCACTACACTAGATTACTTTGAAGAGAAAGGAAAAAAAACACATCTAAGGTCACATTAATAGGGAAAAGGAGCTATTTATCTTTAACCAACTTGATTATATCACTATCAGGTAAATAGCTCAAAAAAGGCTTGCGATACTGAACGTGTTAAAGCTTCATAGGTTGTTATAAAAAATGTTTCGTTAACCAAGAGAGAAAGAGAATCATTTAGCAATCATTAAAAGCAATCATCCTGCAGGGCAATGGAGTGTTCTGCTTCATCATGCAGAAAGCCAATAATTTCTGGTTAAGTACTGATTATATAAACGTCTGATTAAAAACAGGCTATAAGGAGAAACTGGTCAATCCAAAGCTAATGCAAAGATCTTCTGAATAATGAGTTCTCGAATTCTCAACAGATATTACCATTATAAAACAGCTTCAGGAAATATTCAAAAACTCGAACTTGCAAATTTATCGATGAAGACTTGAAGAAAACAAAAAAAACTTACAAAAATATTCAGAGTCTTTTTCAAAGACAACACAACAAAACTAATATATGATAATAACAAGTGAAAGAGAAACCAAAAATATGCATACTTATTCCTAAGCCTCAATATTTCATCTTAGATACCACTTCCTCCAAGAAACTGCTCAACTTCCCAGAGAATAACTGTCCAGTCTATTAGTTTCTTAGTACCCAAGAGATCACCCATCACAGCCCCCTACTACTCTGTATTATAATTGCCTACTTGTCTACCTTAATCTGTCACTTGGCAAAAATTCAGTGAAAGAATCAAGGTCATCTTTGCTACCAGATAATTGGTTCCACATATCAAGCACAAAAAAAAATTTTTTTTTAACAGTTGAACAAGGCAATGACACATGCAGTGATAAAGAATTTCATGACCTCAGACCCTAGTGAAGAATAGTTTGTTTATTTTCAAATTGGTTCATGTTGGGGAGCCTCTGGAAGTCATGGTGCCCTCTGTGGAACACTATGCTCTTTTTTGAATGTCAAAATGAATAAATTTAATTCTATCATCTGGTTAGAAACAACTTTAATAAGAGAAAATACATACATATGTTATTGATGCATTATAAAAATATAACCCTGAGTACACAAGGGAAAAAAGTTGTCAAACTAAGTTTGATCAGCTACTTCTGAGTTTTGAAAATTAATATTTCTTATTTATTCATTTTACTAGCAGGAAAGTAGTAGTGGCCACTGTTTAATAAATAAAAACAAAATAAAAATTCAATTTTCTTTTGTTTCTTAAGATAAAAAAACATTGTTCTCTATAGCACAAGTAGGACTGAGATACCTTAGTCCAGTTTTGGACCAAGAGATCAATTTGAGATCAACTGCCTAAAATCATCCATCTGCTCCACAGTTAAGACTTCTCCTTTGATGGCTTCATTTCTTCCTCAATTTTTGTACCCTTTTTTATTCCCCTTTATTTTCTAGTACAGTGTTTCTCAAAGTGTGGTTCCTGGACCATCTGTCCAAATATGGTAGAGTGCTTGTGAAATACAGGTTCCCGCTGACTACCATCAAGGTTCCTAAGAGTCAGATTCAGAATCTTTGGGGAGAGGACAGAAATTCACACATTTAATACACTTTAGCTGATTCTTATGCACACTAAAGCCTGAAAACCATTACTCGAAAAACAGTACTCTCAACATCTTTTCCTTTAAAATGAGCTTCAATAATTCAGCTGTTTGTCTGATCTTACCACCAGCTTACAGATAACCATAGAGAACCTAATGTGATGTAAACTGAGGATTGACAATCCTTATTCTAAAAGAAAGAAATTATATTTTCATAGTGCAGTCTCTTATAGATTCTGCATGGTAAATCTAGATTATCAAAAGTTAGGTTACTGCTATTTAGGAAGCATCTCATAGACTGTGGAGCTGTGTCATTTTTCCTAACTATAATTTTAAGTATCATCTAAAGTCAGGAAACAATGCATTATTTAGATTCCAAATCTCTATTCTCTTTGAAGTAATCTAAAGTGATCAAATGTTAATATTGCTTGGGTCATATTTTTTCAACTCAATGAAAGCTGAGCGGATCTGCTAATATGTTACTGTTTAACTGAAAAGCCTTATTCAGATGTTAATTTCTTTCAGTATAAATTCCTTTAGCTATCAATCAACTTCAATTTACAAATCTTATTTCTGTAGCAAGCTCATAAACTTACACTTGGGATAAGCAGATTAGACATTGTGGCTTTCATTTGTCTGCAGCCTGTGTCAAGATGATTACTGTCAGGATTAGGGGGCAAGGGGTTGTATCCACAGAAGCTTGCTCTGCTAGCTCATTTTAAAAATTTGAGTATGCTCTGAACGTGGACTATTGGCCACAATATAACCTATATAAATTTCCTTTTATACCACCTCTCAAACAACTGGAATAGGGCTGAAAAACAGACTGAACTTTGAAGATTCAGATTTAAATTCCATCTCTACCAACTGCAGAAAAGTAGATGTTTCTGGTTTTGGTTTTCTTATTTGGAAGAAAATGGATAACTCTGGATGATGGCGGGGGGTGAGGGGAGGGGGCGGAGAGAGGCAGAATAAATTCCCCTAAAAGATGAAGCACACTTTTCATTATCCCCAATCTAAGAATCACTGCCACAGTAATCCATATCCATCATGTTCCTGTAAGTCGAGGACTCTGTGCTTTAGATCAACCCTTAAAACAATTTTAGTCTGAAAAATTCTTGATCTAGTGTCTGATTTCTAGGTGGCTGTTTAAGAGATTTTCTCCAATAGAAATTTTTCCTCTTAAGGTCTTTTATAGCTAACCAGGAAAAGCCAGTGTACTCGCCTAGCTCGTTGCTAGGTTAGCATCAGTTTTATCACTTCATGTTTCCAAATGGTCTTTTAACTTAAATATATCCTTATATAATGATATATGGTTTGAGTGAAAAATTGACCAACTCATATTCTGTATATGGATGTGGTCTTTGTGCTCCAAGCATTGACTCAGAGAAGAAAGGTTATGGAAGACACACAGAACCAATGTACTCATGTCAAATTACGACATATTATAAAGGCATACTTGCATGCTCCCCCCACACACCAATGTCTGTTGCATACATTTTTAAAATAACTGTGATATAAAATTCAATAGGTTGTTTCTGCTCGTGAATATAAAATAAACATTCTCTTATATTATGACAAATTTCTTGCAAATAATTTTTTTAAATTGGGATATAATTGACACATATTTAGTTTCAGATGTACAACATAATTCAATATATGTAAATATTGCAAAATGATCGCCATAGTAAGTCTAGTTAACATATGTCATCACACAGTTACAATTTTTTTGAGATAAGAATGTTAAAGATTTACTCTCTTAGCAACTTTCAAATATACTATATGGTATCATTAACTATAGTCATGCTGTACATCTCAAGGCTTCTTTATTTTATACCTAAAAGTCTGTCTCCTTTGACCACCTTCACTTATTTTGCCTCCTCTACCTCACTCCTCACCTATAGCAACCACCAATCTGTTCTCTCTATCTATGAGTTTGGTGTTATGACAGCATTTCCTTCTTTTTATAGCTTTTTATATACATACACACATTTTCTTTATCCATTCATCCACTGATATACACTTACGTCGTTTCCATGTCTTTGCTATCGAATGTAATGCTGTAATAAACATGAGACTGCAGGTATCTTTTTGAGTTAGTGTTTTTCATTTCCTTCAGATAAACTCCCAGAAGTAGAATTGCTGGGTCATATGACAGTTCTAGTTTTAATTTTTTGAGGAATCTCCATACCAATTTCAAGTCTACGTTCAAGTCTTTAATCAACTTTGAGTTGATTTTTGTAAATGTATAACATAGTGGTTCACAGTTTCATTCTTTTGCATGTGGTAGTCTAGTTTTCCCAACACTGTTTATTAAAGAGACTGTCCTTTCCTCATTGTATATTCTTGGTTCCTTTGTCATTAATTGCCCAAATATGTGTGGGTTTATTTCTGGGTTCTCTATTCGGTTCCATTCATCTACGTGTCTGTTTTTATGCCAGTACATTGTTTTAATCATATTACTTTGTAATATAGTTTGAAATTGGGAGGCATAATGTCTCCACTTGTATTCTTTTCTCAAGACTGTTGTGGCTATTCTGTGTCTTTTGTGCTTCCATATGAATATTAGGAATTAAGTACTTTTTAATGGTCATAAAATCATCAAGTAGATTTATAGTGACTTAAACATGCCATTTTTTAGATAAAAGGGATTTTTCAAGAGAAATATTGCCTTTAAGGAACTTCCTAAGAAAAAAAAATTCAGATTGGAATTGTTACTAGACTATGTTTCTAACAGTACCTTAGTTTTTTTTTCCAAAGTACCATTCAGTGATCATTTTATTTTCTCTCATGACTTAAATTGTTTGAAGGCATGTGATGATAATATCTAGTTTCCATTCAGATGATTCCTACTTAGAATGCCTAAAGTGACAAGTGTCTCTGACTTCTTGTCTACCTCTAATCTGTAGAAGAGGAAGAAAAGGAATCCAGTGTGGAGGTTCCCAGATTCCTTTTCTCTTGCAGTGCCCACTCTTGCCTGTCCTTGTTGTAGCTGCTATATTTGATCCTTAATGCTTTTTCATATTCCTATATTTCTGACCTCAGCTTAGCAAAATGACTGGAAGTTTGCTTTATATTTATTGCTTTTGCTTTACTAAGATCCCCAAATCCATATTTTAGATCTTAGCAGAGAACAGTGGAAAGTATAACAGCTTTGAAGTCAGGCATGTGTTAGAATCCTCATCCTGTCAACAGCTAAGAGATCTCAGGCAAATCAATTACAACCTGTGCTTCAGTTTCCTCAGCTGTGAAATGTGGCTAATACTATCTGCCCAAAGGTAAACTTCAGTATTAGACTGGAAAATGTACTGAAAGCACCTAACACACTGCCTGGCACACTGCAAGCTTTCATACACAGTGATTACTACAGTCATCATTATTATTATTGCTCATGATTCTTTACCCTTGGCATTCCTAATCCTTGACCTGTACCCCAAGATAACACATACCATGATATATAGAAGGAAAAGAACAAGTCCCTCCCTGACAAAGGAATCTATGAATTTAGGAATACCCAAATGGAGAAGGAAGACAACCACTAATCACAGAGGTTAAAGAGGAAACCCAGCAAGAATAAACTGGATGTTTGAGAGAGGCATGTTAACTTGAATAGAAAGCAAAAGAAGTCTCAGAAATATTCCAGCTGAAGTATATAAATGCATAAAAATCTGTTAGTGACATTTTAAAAAAATGAAATAAAACATAGCTTTTCAGTGACAGTCTAGTTTCCATGGAGTTATTTTTCCAGATAGCATAAAATTAGTTTCCTAGTTTAAGCTGCACCTGCTATATCACTAACATTTGTATTATTAAGTCTCTGGACTTAAAGTGCTTTCGATGTGAATTTTCCTCCTACTGTGCCCATCTGTTCTTTTCATGAGAGACCAGAGGAAACCACGACTTAATAAATATCTAGTTCTCTGACTTCTTTATATTTTCATATAAGCATTTATATCCACTGAGGAAAATTATAAGACTATATACAGAAACTTAACTCACATTTGACTTTCCTTTTCTCATTGTCCAAGTGGTCATTATTTTTATGGAAAACTAGAAAGTCACCGCACATATAAGAAGTAAAGCCAAGGAAAACAAATGATTCTAACTTTAAAAGGTACATGTGTCAGGGATGGTAACTGATCTCAGATGTCTGATAATAACTCTAAGATATCTTATTTATTCATACACTATTAGATAAATAATGAGTTATCCAATGTTAATGTGGACAGAGCCAACTCAGGTGGAGGAAAGCATCAAGGCCACAGCCTACTTGAGGTTGCTACTTATCAAAGTCAGCAGTGACTTCCTTCACAGGATGTATTTCACCTAGTGATGCTGCTCCTCTATCCAACTAGGTCGGGACCATGGTGAGCTCACTTTCCACGACTACTCTTTCTGCTGTGACGTCAAGCTGGCTAGATTAAAATTAACCATACCTAAATTAACCTCGTATGGTGTTAATATGTGACTAACCAAACACTTGTTTTACTTTAAAAATCATAAGTTCAAAAACAAGGTAATATCAGCGAAGACATGGATGGCTGCTACACAGTCTATAAACTATGAACATAAATTCAAGATAGATATAAATATTGGCCACAACATGACTACTTATGAAATTCCTTGGCAGGCAGAGGTGTGGAGGAAGGTGTTACTTACTGGCAGGCTTAGAGCAGACTAAGAAGGAAAAAAAATACCTCAACAGCTGCAAGGCCGATGCATACTCCTCTGAATCCCATATGTTCTTTTCTAAACATGTGCAGTACAGCTCTCTGATCTGTAAGTGAACAGCATACTTGTAAGGAACCAAAAGTGATGTACTAAGTTTGCATGCTACTAGTTTGACAAAATCATAAATGGTCAAGACAAAAAAAATTAATATTATTAAAAATAGTCATTTTCTTTAAATGACAACAGATGGCATATATCACATGCTTCAGTCTTTATAAGAATACATTTACATAAAAGCAAAATGAGACTATATTGGGACTAGCTGTTATCACTGGTCACTTTGCAATAAGAAAATGATAAAAATGATAATGTGATTATTAAAAAGCAGGATTAATGGCAGAAATCATCTTACAAACCAGTCATTTTTATATAATTATTCTCTAAACCTTTGAGTAAGGATTGAAAGATTTTAAAACACAGAATTCTTCCATTAACATCCACTCTATAGATGGTTCATAGGCTTATCATATGACACAAAGGTCAGCAGAGCATAATTTTGCAAGGAGCAGAAGTACTGCTTCCCTTTTAGTTCTTGGTGCAATGCAAGGTTAACCATTATGCGTTCTCACACAGATTTCTTCCATTTCACTAAGGTATAAGATCAGCTCTCTGAGCAATAAAAAGGTGTTAAATAAAGTTAAAATGACTTAGCACAAATAAAATACATTGTCAGGTAAGCAACACCACTGGAATTCATGTTGTTGTTTCTAGTTGTGGCCATCAAAACAAAAAATATTGTTTCAATTACCAGTAACGCATTCAGCTGGAATGGATTTAGACTGTGTGTGTACTCACTGCAAGATTTGGATCCATTTCATATTCTGATGTCTGAATGCTACTGAAATCAAAGCAAGAAACAACCAAAATTCTGACTTCACACATTGTAAATGAGGAAGTTTTTGTTACCTGTCGACCCAACGGGTACTTGGGAAGAGAAGAGGTGAAATGATGAAGACACCTCAAAACCAGGAAGTAATTTTTATGGTAAATATGCAGGTTGTCTAGTAATGATTGTGTTTCCTCCTAAAAAATCACAGAATACATATACGTTAGCAATTTAAAAGTATAATAAAATCTACTTCATGGATATATATAATTTCTGGAAAATTGACAAGAAGATTCAGAATTACAATTAACTGCCTCAATTCTGAGAATTTATAATGCATACAAAATCCAGGATAAAGGCTTGGTATTTTTGATTTAGTATCAAGTCTGGTGATATTTTACACACACCGAAATTAATACTGTAATTTAATTTCCTATCTACAGCATTGCTATAATAACCTGGCTCCCCAAAATACATGTAAAAAAATACCCTGTTGGATGCCTGTGTGTGTCAGTCACCTGGTATGCGCCACAGTGAAGTAGGCCCATTACCCTCTACCTCAGTGGCATCAGAAAGGTGAGAAGACAACCAGAGTCCAGTACCAATGTAGTTAACAGTTGCTGAGGTTCCACTTATGATGTATGCTTTTCTTAAAGTACTGCTAGAGTTATGTTTGAAAGGGAAGAAAGAAATCCTACAGAAGCAACACCACAGCTGAGTCTGCCTTTTGTTGAGAATCTCCAATATGTACTAGTTTTATTCACTTTACCAATTAAGAAAAAAATAGTGAAAAAGAGAAATCTGAAGCCAACGAGCTTTATAATTTAGAATCCAAAAAGTATCATATGAGAGATAGTATCTCTAAGAAATCTCACAAATCAGTTCAAAAGTATTTTTTGAGGGGAGGAGGGTTGTAGGAAAGGAGAATTATGTTTTCTAGAACCTTTTTAAAAAGTTTAGAAATGATTTTAAAACACAGCATCCTACCAATTGTTTTTCAGGCCTCGATACTTTCATAACTGCTTACTTTTGTACTGTTTTCTTAGGATTATCATATCTGTGGCATGGACTTCAAATTTATTTCTCCTCTAAGAGGGCAAATAAGACTTTAGCTACTGGGCTGTCTTTTTTCAGTACTATCTTCCAGATACCCATTATTTTTAGCAGTCATCTATGCAGAAAATAACACCTCAGGTATCAATAAATTCAAGTAAATCTAACCTATATAAAGCAAGAAATCTGATACATTTTCTTAAACTCTAATTTACTTAGAAATCAATTTCTTGGTCAGCAATCTATGGGTCATTATCTGAAAGCCTAGGGCAAATGAAAGAATAGCTTTTCATACCAAAATGGTTCTCCTCCCAGTATTTAAGTTAGGTGGTAATTTCAAAAATATAGGTGTCTTATCAACAGTACACCAGTATATCAGTACAAAGGGTACTTTAGCCACCACTGAAAGAGCATACTTTAATTCTATGTTTACTGTAAAGTATAAGAGATTGCATAAAGCCAGTAATTGTCTTGATGTGTGCTTAAATAGCTTTAAAAAGGGGAAATATCCTAGAGAAAAAGGAATCTATTACTGAATAATTATCGTACTTCAAGCTAATTGCACTACCTATTACTTTTGCTCTGTGAAGTAACTTTATGTACTAATAACTGTGAGACAGAATCGAACTGCATCTTTAATTTACTTGGATGAAGAGAGAAAATCACTACTTTAAACAGTACGAGCAACATTGCACACTCAAGGAACTATGCCCTGGAATAAGTGTGAAATGAAACGTATGTACATTTTTTTGTTTCAGATGTCCCTTTATACTTCTCACTGTGTGATTACATCCCTGGGCTGAGGGGAATTCTAGCATTTAAAAAATGCTTTATTCATATAATATGGCAGACTATATCATCTGATGCTTAAATAAGAAAAGAGAGTTCTGGTTCCAACACTGGAAGTAAAATTGGCTATGTTGGACATAATGAGAGATCTATTATACCTGTCAAAGGGATTTTCAAGAGTAATTCTGACCATCCCAGATCTTTGCCTTATGTGCTGACTTTATAATCTAATCTCCACATGCGAAAGATTCCACTGTTATTTATATGTTATCAGCTGCAGCAGAAAATATCACAAATGATTAATTTTATTTTTCATGTACTCTGTTCTCTAAATTCTTTGTCTTACTGAGATGCATATCTGCAAATACCTTTACCTATTCAGGCTTACAATTCCTAAAGCACTTTATGAATGAACACTTTTTTATAAACTCGAACCTATAAAAGGTTTTGATGAATGAGAAAATTTCCCACTTAATACATTACCATGGCATCATACTATGAACAAGTAAAAAACGAAGCCTGTTAAATAGCAATCCTGTTTTCTGGTCATTAAATTTTTCCTCCAGCATCTTTTCTGCATTAGTCATAGTTGCCACTGTTTTATTTCATAATTGTGTTAAGGATAGATTCTTTTCAGCAGAGATACACTTTGCCCAGGAATTCTCATTATTTCCCAACGAGATAAGCTTTCTTCTGTTCTTGGAACATGAAGATCTCCTGGCCCTTACTGATCTTTGATACGGAAATAGGAACAGAAATATTTCTTTGCTATAAGAAAAACAGAGCCTCCTCACTCTTCTTCACACATGCCAGACACACTCCAGCCTCAGGTCCTTTCCACTTGCTGTCTCTCTGCTTGCAATTCTTTTCCTCCAGATTCCTGCATGGCAAGATCTGTAACTTCCTTTAGGTCTTTATTCAAAATTCAACTTCTCAGTAAGGCCTTTATTTAAAATTTCAGTCCCACTCCCCATGCACAACAAACTTCATATGCTCTTTCTTGTCTTCATTGTTTTCCCCTTAGCAATTATCACTAACATAGATAATTTTACCTACTTAGCTTGATAGCATATAAACTCCATGAAGGCAGGAGTTTGTCTGTTTTGTCTACTCCTGTACTCTCAGCACCTAGGTTAATCCCTTGAGCACAAAGTAGGCACTCAAAAAATTAGTGGCCAACAGTCAGTCACTCTTCTAAATAAGAGCAACTGCTTGTTGTATTGCTGAAGATGGGCCAAATTTACTAATTTTTCAAAAAAAGATAAAAGTTTGAATTTGTAATATGAATTTTCTCAATTGGTAAATGTTGACTCAGATTTTTATAAAAACACTATGGACCTAAAGAAAAGACATTTATATTAGGCTGTGGATTGCCAGTCTATGTGTGATACACTCTTTAAAATCAACTGTCTCCAATCACAACAATCCTGTCATTCATTCAAAAATCATTCATGTATTATTGCTTACTTATATGACAAGGCCTTTATTATTACTGAGCTAGTTACTTTCTTTTGAGGAGAAGGCAATGGCTATGTAAAACTCATATATATCTAAAGAAAATATAATCAGATAGAATTACATTTGCCATAATACTTAGTTTTTGCATTTATTTCTCTAATTTCCATAGTAATTACCATTTTTGTCTCTAGAATTTTATGTATAGGGGTGAAGAGTGACCTAATGAAGATTTAAAGAAAGTATGTAAAAATGACTAAAATTTTTAATAATCTGCTTAATTCGATCAATTTACTGATTAAAAGCTGGTAAAACACTTATATTCAATTTTAGGATTAAGAGATATCAGCTGTCCAAGAACACAGCATATTCTCATTTATTACCTCAACAGAACTAAGCATTATTTTTCTGAGAGAAGGCTGACAGTGTTTCCCAGACTTGACTTATCATATTACAGCTACCTAACGAAAGCCAAACCAGCTTTCTCCTAGCTCTTGTGTGGCATGAGTGCTAGTCCTGCAATCTGTCTCAGCCTTTTGTTCTCTGTATTCCTACCCCAGTTTAGATCAGAAGCACTTGATGAAAGGTTTGGATTTAAAATGCCAATTCCTAACCCATTACTAGGCTAATACCTAGTTTGTTTGATCATATTTGGTAGTTTGTTTTGTAGTTGGTTTCTTTTTTCCCTTCCTTTTCCTCTTATTATTTTTCCTAATAGATTCCCCACCTGCCCTTAGGTCTATCAAAAGAAAAAGAAAAAAGAGGTGGGGGCAAAGGAGAAATGCAGGTCTCCACCAAGCTCATGAACTAATTTTGTAACTTTTGTTCATGAAGCGCCATGACAAGCACACTACATAGTGAAAAGAAGTCCTTGCTCTACCACCAACTTGCTCTGTAACTCTAGACATTTCACTTTTCTCCTGGCTTCAGTTCTTCATTTGTAAAATGAGCATGCTGAATCAGGTTATCTTTACAATAGTAATATATTATAATTCTAAGAAGTTCAAGACTTACTTCCCATTCTCAATGGATTTAAAATCTAGTTGAGCACATAGGCATTGAAACATAAAACATTAACAAGTTAGAATAATAAAACTTCGACTGTCACCTGTAAGACAGTGAATCTCATTTTCTACACAGCACAAAGTTTAAGCCTTTTAAGAGTTGAAACCATGCCAAATAGCTTTAAGGAAAATTTGAATAAAAATATATAAATTGATTGTCTTAAGTGAAGTATACAGAATTAGTAATTCATTAAATATACTGAGTATAATGTAACTTCTTATTGACAAGACCAGATCAACATAAATAGCAAATCATTACAGGTACTACAGACTAAGTGACTGGGGTAGAGAGCCCAGGATTAAAAAGGACCTAATTGTAGTTACTTTGGGATTTATTTTTATTTTTAAAAAAAGCCTTTTGAAAATAAAGTGTATATGTGTGTGTCTCTGTAAATGTCATTGTTATGTATGTATGTATATATCTTATACATATATATATACACACATATATACACATACCTACATATATATAGTTATATATACACACATAATTATACAATGACATAACTATATATATTTGGTGGGAAGAAGGGAGTTGTTTCCCTTTCTTTAACTGGAGCAGCAGTGCTACATGCTGCATACCTGGCCACCTGAATACAAGGCTAAAGCTGCCTGATATCAAGTGGTTTTCTAAGCATCCTACAAATTATCTTAACTTGCCACAGTATTTGAAAACCCCATTTATGATTTCACAAACACTAATAAAAAACTTTAGGCACCTTCTTGTCAACTTATATTAATTCTTCACAGAAAGTGTGTGGGCTTTGACATCAGGCCTGGGTATGAATTCCAGATCTTCCATTTGCTAATTATGAGACTTTAGATAGGCAAGTTACTTAATCACTCCCCTTATCTATACAATGGGATGTAAAAGCATCTGTCTTATGTGGTGGCTGTGACTCAATGAGACAATGCATAAAAACTACTAATTGGGAAAGGCTGTTAATATTCTTCCATTCTCCTAAAATATGTGCTTATGAAAAGGAAGAGAATTTTTCATTATTTAAAAATTTTTTCCAGTATTTCAAGGCCTGGTGTTTTTTACTGTCAGATAATGATAACAATTATGCAAATATAATATGAGGCCACAGTTCTCTCAAAGCAAAATTTCAGGCACAAACAATAATAAAAATTTTATCTCTGTAATTATGTTGAATTTGAACGTTCTATTTCAGGCTCTTCTGACAGCTCGATTTCTCATGAAATAGAGTTTCATAAATTAAGGGTTTAAGTTAAAAAAATAACTAAACCAAACTATGGGGCAAACATGGTAAAAATATATCATCACTTCTGCTATTTCATCTAAAACTTATAGTTGTCTAACGTAATAATTTACTTATCTTCAATTAAACCTATGCGCTCAAGTAAAATTTTAATGAGGAATCTAAATGATTTAACAAGTCAGAAAAAAAATTATTACTAATGTGTTTAATGAACAAGTAAATAAAATCATAGCATTCTAGAGGTAAAAGAAACTCTAAAGATTATTTGATTAAACTTCTTTTACAGGTTTTGAAAGCTACTGAGTTATCAGAATTTTGAATTAATGGGAGCTTATGCAAGCTTATTCTGCTTAAACTTAGAACTTGACTGTTAACTGTCTGAGTACACTTTTTGGCCACTGTACCCAGCTGCACTGTACAATTGTTCAAGGGACAGACTATTCAGAAATGAGAAAATGCACAGAATCTTTAGTCTTTGGTCAACTGTATATGGCCTTTTAACATCCCACCTTAGCTTGAACTTCCTAGTGAATCTTCTACAAATGTACATGGTTTAGACAGCTGAATTTTTAAATTTAAAAGTATTCTCTCAAAATGCCCAGTCTTTAATTATAAAATACAAAGCTGGCATATAGTTTTAAAGCAGTATCTAAGAAACTAAAGGTTCATAATTTTAAGGGATTTGAAGGTTTTTTTAATATCTTGAGTCCAGTCAAAGGATAATTGAGAAGAATCATTTGTGTAGGTTGAGATTTCATAGAATAGTTCTACACTTAAGAAAATCAAGTTAAGGGAAACAATTAACAACATTTACTTCTAGAGAGTCAATCTAATTCAGTGGTTCTCAAAGAATGGTTTCTAGACCAGCAGTATTTGCATTACCTAGAACTCTGCTAGAAATGCAGAGCTACAAAATCAAAATCTCTGGAAATGGAGCCCAGAAATCTGTTTTAACAAGCCCTCCAGGTGATAATGATTTGAGAACTATTGGTTTAGTTCATCAGAGTAGAGAGCAAAGTAGACTTTTAGGGCAGAAACAGTCCAGACATAAAGAGTATACATTTCTCTGGAGTATACTTTCATGTCTATGTCTTAGAAATCTGAGTATAGAAAATGGGCACAAAATGATAAACTTTAACAATAGGCATGTCTACATAACTGTATAATCTGTATGACTATATAACAGAGTATTTTTTATATATATACTATATAGTATGTAAAACAGAAAATATATAAAACTATATTATGTTGATATCTTAATTTTTTAATCAGTAAAAATTAAATAGTAACAATATGATTTATAAATATAAAAGTTTTGTTATATTTATTTCTAACTTACTCTAACTTGCTGAACAGATTTTATCACTTATGAGGAAATCATACTAGAAATTATTATTCAATTTTATAGATAAGGAAATTGAGGCTTAAATAGGGTAAGTGATTTTCTTAATAACACATGGCTACTGAGTAGCTGGAGTTCAAATGCAGGATTTCTGAGGTCAAGATCAAGATCTTCCCCTATATGATGCAATATCATATTATAATGTACAGTTTTTTCCAATTTCCTCGTGGTAAAATACACATGAAATGGATTATTGTGTATTTTAAAATAAAACTATAAAAAGAAAAACTATAAAAAGAAAAAAGCATGATAATAAAATATTCTAAGATACTTTCACTCTACAAAAATCAACAGACACACTGATTAACTTTTTTCAGACATCTTCTATTCTTTAAATTCAGCAGGTAGCCAGCAGAAAACTTTTTCAGGGTAAAGGTGCAAATTTTTCACTCCTTCATATTTCTCACTATGTAAGTCTCAAGAAAATATGCCTTTAATGACAAAATATACAATCTTAAAATGAATACAGCAAAGATAATAATATACAGGGCTGATATGTGCAACAAGAACAAGTAAAGTATAAATAAATGCATAGGAAATACACAAAAAGTTACTGAAAAGCAGGGATAAATGTTAGGCTACTTCTCTAACAGACCAGCTTAGACATTCTCTCCCTTTGTCATCTCAATGGTTAAAGGTACTCTTTAAAATTTATTACTGGCTTCTGAAAATACATTCTTGACAGAAAGTTCTAGCAGGAAATGCACTTGGCAACAAACTCACTCAGTAGAGAGCTAATCTATCTAATCTTAAAAGATTCAGTAAACATGCACGCATCCTCTTCCAGCGGTTTGTAAATTTCCTCTCTACCAAAATAACCTGCATTAGGGTTTCAGGACTTCCTATACTACTCTGAAAAGGTTACAGAGATTATTAAAATGATTATTAAACCTAATTTAGAAGTGATTTTATATTACAGCCCAGTGTGGATTCTGCATTACAAGTAATGCTGAATAAAAGTCATTCTCCACCATATTGTTGTGTGTCAGTTATACCTCAATTAAAAGCCATTCTTAATGTTTTTTGAGAATTTACAAAAAGGAGGTAAATTAGTATTTAAGACTATAGAGAATACATGCCCTGTAGGAACAAACACTCTTCTACCCAAAATTTGGAAATAGTGTGTATCAGCAAAACTCACACACAGCACCAGGGCTTAACTTTAATCTCATCTTAATTTTATTATAATTTTCTAATGACCTTTTTCCTTAAAAAGGCATGAAAAGTATGAATAAAAGTGTGACATGCATTTATAATTATCCATCAGGAAAGGACTTGTTAAATAAAATGAAGGTACATTCATTCAATAAAATACTTTGCCACTTGTTAGTACTGGTATGTAATAATTTTCAAGACTAAGTGGGAAACAAAACAAGGTACAGAATATGTACATAATATACTTATCTTCTGTAAGACAGGTGAGGAAAGCCCCATAATATATATAATTACTCATGTATGTGGAGAATATCTCTAGAATGATGTATAAGAAACTAGTAACACTGGCTGTATCCAGGGAGGGAAAAGAAGGTAGTTAGAGAATAAAGGTGGAAGGGAGTTTTTTCACTGTATATTACCTTTGCCTTTTGAATTATGTACCACATCCAAGTATTATTAATTCAAGAAAAAAAAAAATTTCCTTCTTTTGATATTTTTATGTTGACTCATATATGCTAACTCATAATATTTTAAACTAATTATTTCTTTCCTGACATTATATTATCAATATATACTGACTTTTTTTTCAAGTCAAATCAATACCCACTTAGCACTGGGTCCTTAGCATGGCTTCTATGTGCTTTTATTTATGTCAGCCTTTAAAAAAACATTAAAATGAGATTGCCTGCAAATTCCAAAATTGCTATGTGGAAAGAAAGCTGAAATCTAAAAGTATTTTCAAAATAGACCATAAGAGAAAGCTAGTGTTCTAATTAATATATTTTTTTCTCAATAAAAAAAGTCTTATTTCTTGAATGAGTTTTTGTGTCACCTTCAATAGTCACATTCCTATATGGTTATCAAGACCTACTACTTCATTCTGCAAAGCATATTAGGAGTACAGATAGGTTTTATAAAATTAACTCAATAAATGTTATGTGCATATTCCTTTTCATGAAGGAAAAAAGAGAATGAAACAAATACATTGCATCCCTACCTTTAAAAATCTCTCATTGGTCAATAGCGCAACTTGCTTTTCTGCAGCTTGCTTTTCCACATACCTAAAATGTTTACCATTCCATATACGAAAAGAGAAAATTAAATATTTGAATAGCATACAAGGGAAAAGAATTATCCAGATTCATGGTCACATTCTTTCCTTTCTTCTCAAAAGTAAATCAAAGATAACAGTCATAGTTTAATGATAATTTTTAAGTCCTTGAATCAGCTGCACTTCATAGTCTAGGAATCTTATCATAAAGGCTAGAAACTCCAGAAACAGAAAATGTTATTTATAAAAAGTAATGCTGGAGAACCTGAAAATTAAGGCCCCTTGTAAAAATATTTTTCTCTACGTCAAATTTTCAAATCCAACAATCTCACAGTTAAAAACAGAAGGGTTTTAATTTGCTCTAAAAAAATTAAAAGGTTATTTTTTCCTTTCTTCACTTCAAAAATAAATGGATCTGAGATCCCTTATTTTGCCCTAAACTCTATTATATGTTAATTACGTAATTCTTTTTTTACCTCCTAAATGATGGAAGACGTCGGATGTTTTCACATTGATTATCTGATAAAAATTTTATTCTTCTCTTGGCTTCTGGGAGATTACAGCACAGAACACTGAGGGGCTGGGAATAGAAATGCTCTAACAGAGAAAGCTGAAAGAAATATAAAGATTACATATATTTGTTACATTTTGGCAGTAAATCTTTTGCTCTATGTCTGCTCAATGTTTTTTTTTTTTTTAAACAGCAGAAATACTTAAGGCACTAATGTATTAATAATATCACAATAACACTGCGAACAATGCATAAATGGCTATATACCTTTAATATTTTAAGGCTCCCATTTTGTGGACAAGGTCAGAAAATTATAATCTCTGAAGCAGAAACTAAAAGAAACTAATATAAATGGATAGATTAGCTATGTGCAGAGCAACTCACAATAACAGTAAATGTGGTAGGGATGGGACTGGGGTGTGATCTAATGGTCTAACTGATGCCCAAAAACTCATAAGAAAATACCAATCTAAAGTAAGTGTAAAAACTGGTCTGCTAAATAAATAAAAATGCTACAACAGTAGAAATTTTAGCTACTGATAAAAAAAGAATAATGCAAAATGAGGGATGGCTAAAGAAAATGTATCTTTAAATTTAGTTTTATTTTACAGAGGAAAACATAGTACAGTATCTGAGCATTCTAGTAATTGGTATGCTGTGATAGGCACAAGGGGGAATGGTTTTCCAGATTCTACCAAGTCTTATATCTCATAAGACTTTCCAAATGTTAAAAACCCTGATTCTAAGCAACCTTCTCATGACTAGTTTGGTTTTTCCAGATACCTTGATACTGGACAGACAGTTCCCTAGACAGCATACAAAACACATTCTAATTACCAGAAAGTAGCATTCCTCATCACAAATTAACAAATTAACATGCTAGTTTATACATCACTGTAAAGATACTTGAGATTGATCCTTCCTGGGTAAACTGATAATGAATTTCTGAGCGTACAGAGCTAAGAAGCAGATACCCAAAGCTAAAGAAAATCCTCCAAAATAATCCATTCTGGAGGAAGTATAAGGCTGTAAGGCAAAGGGCCAGCCTGACAGAAACAAATGAAAATAGAAAGCAACTGTTCATGCCAAGTGCTAAATTATTTTTGCACATATTAACATAATCATGTTTCTTAACAGTTTCCCATTACATTAATATGATAATATTTATTCCAATATTAACACTACCTATTAAACATGAGAAAAGTAAAAAATCAAACACAATAAGGGACTTGCTGGGGAGGAGGAATGAGAGCAAGCCACGTGAGTTATAGTAGAGTTATTAATGGGATAAGAACCTAGTTTCACTTAACTCTTTTGTCCAAGTGTATTCTCAATATCTGAGTTAATCGACAAGTTAGTTAACGTATCCACCTAATCAGGGAAGGACTTAAACATACACAGAATGATTATATGCCCTATTGTACCTCCTACAGAAATCAGGACTTACACATGTTTCTTATGATTAGGAAAACTGGACAATTGTGGTCTAAAGGTTCTGCCACTTACTAGCTGTGTGACCTTGCCCAAGCTATTTAACCTAAGCCTATTTTTTCATGTGCAAAACTGAGGATAATAATACACATTAATGAAACAAAATACTTAGTAAAGTGCTTAGCACAAAGGAGGTGCTTAGTAAATTATCAGGAACCTATAAAATCATCTAACCTGATTCCCCTTATTCTACAGATGAGGAAACTGAGACCCACCTACAGGTTAAGTAATGTGGTTAATGTCCTTTTCTTCACTCACTTTCGCAATGGTGTTTTAGACTACAGTTTACATTTCCTAAAACTCTTTCTTCTCTTGACTTCATTGATATTCTACTTTCCACTGGTTTTCATTTTTGTTTTCAGTCTCTTTTTCTTTTGCTCCCTCTTATATGTCAGTGTGCCCTACAGTTCTTCCATTCTTAGTCCTTTCCTCGCTCCTCTGCTTGATGCCTCATCCTCATTACATGGCTTCAACCACCACCGTTTAATGATAAAGTCTTAAATATTTCTAGTCCAGTTTTCCTGAGTGCCAAATCTTTATATCCAACATAGCCTAAATTAACCATATTCCAAAAGAAACTCATCCTTTTCTAACAAACTGGCTTTGATTTATATTAACATGCACACTTAATAAATGGTACCAACCTCCAACCATCTGCTAAGCTAGAGCCTATGTGTCTGTCACTTATGCTCCACTCTTACACATCCTATTATCCACTTAGTCACCAGGTTCTGTTGATTCTATCTCATCCTCAAATTTGTTTCCTCCTCTCTAGTCCCATTATTACTACCTAAGTTTAACCCTTATCATATCTTGTCTAGATGACTGCAACGACCCTCTGATAGACCTCTCTCCCTCTATTGTTGCCTTTGCCTGGAATGCTCTTCCAATTCTGCCTGGCTAGCTCCTCTTCCTTAGGATACACCTCTGTTCTCCTACAGAATCTCCAGATTCCACTGACTACTCAGAACTGTAAACATAGGTTTATTCTTGTACCTCCTTCATTAAAAACTGAGCAATTTAAAAAGAGATTTCTTTGTCTTCTGTATCTCCAGGGCTCAGCATAGTGCTTGGCTTACAGCAGGCTCTTGATAAATACTTATAAGTAAGTAAATAAATGAATAAAATGAAAAGAATGAGAAGTTAAAAGTTGTTATATCTCAGTATCATTTAATCTCACATGTTGCTAAGGTAAATAATATTTTCTTGCTTTAAAATACTTTTTTAAAAAAAGCTAAATTGGGGGTGAGGGGGAGCACATATTAGCCATAGCAGACCACCACAGTTATTTTATGTGGAATAAGAATACATGTGAGAAATACTTATCATCTTCCAGGCACTACATAAACATGAGGTATTACACTGAACTTTTGTATTGAAGGTTACTAATCAACTTGATAGATGGCATGTGTTCACGATGACTATACTTTGATAGGGTGTTTTAAGTAGTCGCCAAGAGAAGGGAATTATATTAAGTTTAAAAAAACTGAAGAATGGGGTCTTTTTTTAGTTTAGAATAGATATTATGAAGCTAAGTTCATGAATTTTTTTCTAACAATTCATGAAACCTTAGTGAAAGTGTATTCCCAATGCACTTGCATATGTATGTGTGCAGAGGACTGCAAACTATGCCCCACAGCCAATTTTTCTAAGGCCCAGAATGTTTTATACATCTTTAAAGGATTATTTTTTAAAAAGAAGAAAAAGAAGAATATGCAAGAGACCATATGTAACATGCAAAGCCAAAAAATATTTAAGATCTGGTCCTTTATAGAAAAAAATTTCTGACACCTCGTATACAACGTTTCCTATATAGAAAGTCCATAAGCTTTCATCACATTCTTTAATAAAGCTCCCGTACTCCCCAGCCCACCCCCATACACAAAATGGTTAAGAAGCACTGGAATGGAGAAAGATCTTTTTCCATTTTGATATCCAATTAATGTATTCTTTACAGTTTTGCTTCAAGGTAATAAAGCAATAGCAGAACCTAGAATAACATAACTTGAATTTACTTATTCTAGACTTTTCCATTTAAAATGCCTTAGATATCACACTAAATAGTTTGAAATAACATGCAAATTATTTAGAATTGACTTGTGAATTTTCAAATCCATTAGTGTCTTCTTACCTGAAGTCCTTTTATAAAGTTCTGAATTGAGAAATCATGATACAGAAAGATATTGGTCAGAATCTGTAACACTTTTTCACTTAGTTTAAAGGGAAACTGAGTTGTAAGAAGTAGCTAAAAGAGATAAAAGGGGGCAAGACACATTCCTTGTTAGTCTTTATTCTTCATAAGTATCAAGTATAAATAATGAGACAAAGAATGATACTATGATACAGTAACTATGAAAGCTATAACAGCAGAAGCTAGGTTTTTTTAGGTCAAATATCAACCAAAATTTCAAATTAATTTATACAACAGTAATAACAAAAAGAAGCTATTCATACTACATCTTCATTACCAAAGATGTTCACCATCCTCCATCCAATTTCTGATTTTAAAAAATATTGTCTATCAACTATATAATCCCTTTTCTCCCACCAGAAGCCACTGAAGAAACTGCAGGTTTTGGCAAGTCTTGTTATCTGATAAGATTTCTTTTTCATCCTCACTGATGCACATTAATGAAGAGTAACACATCATATATTGTTAAATGATAATCCCCAAATTAACAGATGTCGATTTAAAACATATAAAACAGATGAATTTGCATTATTCAACTAATTTTCAATGGCCTAAAGTGAAGATTTTACATCTGAAAATTATGTCACGTAAGGCTTTTTAAACAGAAGCATGGTTATAGAAGGCCAACTGACTTTGGCCACAACCAAGTAATTTTAAATAATGTAGCCGGAAAAATTATTCCTAAAGTATCAATAAACCAATGGATATCACCTTTATGGAGAAAAAATGTAGAAGTGGTTAGTAAATACATAGGGGGTTGTCATTAGTTTACTTTACACAAGCAATATAATGCACACCTTAAAGAGCTGAATCTAGCAACAATTTGTGGAAGGTCAGTACTGAAGAACTGTATTTCTATTTAGGCAGAAACATAGAACTAAGGTCTGGGAAAATGTTAGTCTTTATTTTCAGTCAATAGCAGCATGACAGAAGAGTCCACTAAAAACTTCAAATCATTTAATATAAAATGTAAGAATCAAAACATTGTTATTGTTAGCAGGAAGTCATTCAATTCTGTATAAATTTATTTTAAAAACCTACAATTTTCCGTTGAGTAATAACTGATTAAATTGATAGATATTTCATAAACCTTATATTTTTATCTGAAGAATCAATACTATACCACTATAAAAATCATTAAATAAAAATATTAAAATATGTAAAGGAATATATTCAGTATCATACTCTGAGATTGTAGAAATTTACCATTACCATTTATATTTATAATCTATTCTTGGCAGTTTTCTCTTTATCCTATTATCACTGGTAAATATTTTTTTCTTTTTACCTTATCAAGTACTGTAGTCAAATGCTCCTTGCAAGACAAAGACTGGAATAATTCTATACACAATAGAGATGATACTGCATGAGGAAGCAACCGATGGATGATAATAGGAGATGTGGCAATTCCAAAAATAAGTATTAGTGGAAATTCATGTAGATGTTCACTAGTTTTCAAGGAAAAATACAAAAGTGGGATTTCTTTAGCAAATATATTTCAATACATGTTTCAAAGACAACCTTTACGTTAATGCTTACTTTATAAGACACTGCTAAGGAATATTCTTCCAAATACTAAAATTTTCTAGGTCACTCATTTTGCTTTGTCAAAGTAACATAGAAATAGTTATTTTCCAGACATTCTCACTCCGAAATCAATCTATTGATGGTTCCTCTCATTTTATAAGTAAAAACACAGAGGTGCTAAGATTATACAATCTCTAGTGTTAGAAGAGGTGTTAAATACCATCCAACCATCCCACCCAAAGTACGAGTGCTACCTAGTCTTCGTTACAGTTAGATATCCAGCCTATGCTTTAAAGGTTCAGCGACATGAAGCTCACTGATTTTCAGGATAACTTATTCTATTTATGGACATTTCTAACAGACACTATGTCACCCAGCCTTAACAGCTAAGAATTAGAAAACATGTCTTACATGTAATGTTAAAACTATTAAAAAATTTAAAAATGTTACATCTTTCTCTTGCATTCTTAACTCAAATTTATTGGACATGACTGATTCTTAGCATCACCAGTAGAAACACAAATGACTTCCACAGAGTAAAACAATACTGAGAGCTACTGCAGGTCAGAGTCCGGTGTGTATTATGGCTGATGATTTTGTTTATTCCTTCCTGTTAGCTACTGCTTTTCAGTATTCTAACTTTATTTAGTTCTACCTTCATAGGCATAAAGTACCCAGGCTCTCTTACTAATTTAAGTTTTTCTCCCTTACTTTTGATAGTAATAGTAGTCATAAGTCTGAAATCCAAAAAAGTATAGTTCTTCTATCACTATTCTATACTGTGCATTTTTTCAGCATGTTAAACAGTTCAGTGTTACCATTAAGAAAAGTTCCTCTTAGGATCTAGAAAACTTAATTTCAATGGGAAAAAAGAATACTATCAAAATAGAAATGATATTAGTAAATTATTACACGACATAGCTTTTAGGCATTTGTAGTCATAAGTATTTAGCAAGTTTAGAGAAAACCATATAGAATGGCTTATAGAATAAATTATATCTTTGAAAATGTACCACGGAAAGTGCATGTTACTGGATTTTAAACAGTGTTAGTTAGTTCAATTCTGAGTCTCACAGGATTGCCTTGAAGATCGAACAAGATCATGGAAGTAGATTCTCACTAGAAATATTATAATGTTATTTAGAAAACATTCTTGTTCAGTATAACTATATGTAACTCGGAACTTCTAAGGGTAGATAGGTTTCAGAAAATAAGACCTAGAGCTCCAGTGGTGCAAATGGTTTAGAACACACTCATGTAGAAAAGAAGACCTGACAAAAATATCAACCTGGAGTAGTTTACCCATAATAGACAAGTAAGAGACAATCCTGGTGAGAGAAACTACATTTTATATTGCCTTATCACGCTAGTTAAAAATGGGTAAGTTTTGTCGTTTGATTCTCCTTCTCTGGTCAAAAAAGCAGAAAATCTGATGGGTCTTTGAACACTCAATAATAAGGAATTTGAAATCATCTTGGTTTCCATCCAAATGGCATTAAATGAAAATTAAATTGCCAACTGTTTTCTCTGAAAGGTTTTTTTTTTTTTTTTTTTTTTAAGTTAAACACTGTTTTCTTAACAAAAAGAATTTTGCGCAAAAGCCGGGTGATACGCCATCTACCTGCTGATGATTATGAAGTCTTGGAGTACTTTCGTGGTGAAGCTTTCCATATCTTTTAAGATAAGCACAACAGGAGGAGATTGCCATTGGCTAGAAGAAGTCCTCTTTTTCCCTGGCATTTCTTGATCTGTCTTCTTTTAAGCCATGGTGGAAAGAGAGTTTAAAGTAAGCCTTACCATCCAATTGAGGTTATAATGCCACATATAGGTATATTTCCCTTTACATTTCACAGTAACATTTTTCCTTTTATTTTTCCCACATAAAAAATAGGAACTCATTCCAACAGTTATTAGTAGAATCTTTCTGTGTCTGACATGGGAATAATAACCAAGAAGAAAAAGGTTCTTCAGTAAAATCTATAACTCATATGGAATATTTATATTTTCTGCTTAGAAAATGATAGGAAAAGCATGGGGAGAAGTGAACATTCTCTATAAAAGTGAATTTTCTGTTAGTAGAATGTCATATTTTGCTTTGCTTTAAGGTGAGAACTAGTATTTTTATTTAAAAAGCATTATGAGTCACACTACTTGCTACTGTGCTGATAAATTTCAAGTTGAAAAGCATCTTAAATATCATCTGGTTCAATTCCAATATTTTAAAGTTATCTGACAAAAATTGCATGCAGCGTTTGATAGCTATAAAATCTAAATTTCTGGATCAAATTAAGATATTATAGTAAGAATTAAACCCAGTTTAATACCTATGTAAAGCAAAATGAAATTTCACTTAAATGATTTCAGAAAATATATTCATCAGAAAATGTCACCAAAGTAATTTTTCCCACATGGGATACAAAGCATCATAAACTAAGGCTGTGGTTTTGTGGTGCAATTACCCATGAGTCATCTAGGTTATTATTTATTTTCACCAGAGACTAACATGGTAGAATGGAACTTTTTATTTATCAGTTCATTAAATACACTTTACTTAGACAGTATTTATTCTCCCAAAAGTTCTAAACATGAACAAATTAGATTTTATATCTATATAGCTAGTTCTAATTGGACTAAGGTGGCAATGGTACTGGTAATATGGTTCCACTGCATGAAACAAAATAATGAGTAATCTGAGATAATATATTAACATTATAGTCATTGTCACAAAGAGAATCTGCAGCAGAACTGATTCCAGATACTGTTTTGTCACTAGATGACATATTCTCCCACGTGTAAACATTTTATCAGGAAGTAGACCACATACTGATAAAAAGATACTTTTAAATTCTCGTAGCCTTAGGAAAAACAAGTACTATTAAATAAACAGCTAGTGCTGCATATGCAGCATTAAATAAACAGTATGCTGCATATGCATCTCCTTATTAGAACAGAACAGTACTATGCTTAATATAATTCCAAGTCTCTTCGATCATATGCCAATTTCCTGGGAGAAAACTGTCAGTTTACATTTACCTGTGTGACATTCATATACCAACTGGAAAGAGAATCCATTGAACAATGCGTCTGTTTCTGAGTGATGTGAACACTGTCCTCCTCTTTGGATTCCACATCCGCACAGCAGTCCATTAACTGTGAGACCAGCTTTTGTAAAAAATGTTTCACATCTATAGAATATGAAAAGTAAGAAAGCTTATTTCTCCTTAAAACAAATCTAAAACAACTGAAACTTCTTGATGAGTATATTACATTACTTGGGTAGAATGTGTTTTTCTATATTTAACATTAACATAATTTAACATATATTAACTATTAATACCCATTAGTATCTTCTCCTTAAAATTTAAATTTAAATTTCATTAATTCAGATTAACATTAGGCCAAACTTTATGAGTACTGTCTATAATAAAAGTGTCGCCTAAGCAAGTGAATAAACATGAAAACTTAATTATATCAGGAATAATATATATTTAAGTTACTTCTGGACAGCAAAAGGTTTATAAAGACCTTTAAAAAAGATCAAAAGTGTTATTTACATAAGTTATTTTACTGATTACAAGTCTTCCATAAAGTCATTTTAAAAGATGTCCTAAGGGATTTTACTTAATACCAATCAGTTTATGAATATGAAAGTACTTTAGGCACGTAATGTCCTTATATCCGCCCAAATCTAAACACATTTTACTCTATTAGTGGCCACATCCTTTATGATTTAATGGCTTTAGATACCCAAGGTTAGCTCTGGCAATGCACTATTTTTATCATGGTAGCCTTTCAGATGGGATGATAAGATGATTTGAGGCTGTAAATATGTAGTCTAGTCTCTGTTAGGATAAATAAGATCTCCCCATTCCTTAATTCTTAGCTCCCTGTCCCAAACCTTCCAACTTTAAATGCCTGGACTATTATTGTCAGGGAAGCTGATATGGCAGGGGTGAGGCTAGAATAAACAAAGAAAACTGGAAAGAGTCTTGCAATAGTCAAGATTACTCTGGGAGGCACTAAACTTCACCCTGCCAAAAATGTAGTACCATGCTCTTCCCAGAAATAAAAAGGGATAAAGAAAGCTTGAGAGAGAGAAAGAGAGAGGGGATAAAAGAGATTTATAACATCTCACCAAGGTTATTAAAGCATTTATACTTTACCTGGACAATCTCTAGCTTGCAATGAGACTACATATGGAGTGACATTATTCTGAAGGGCTTCTGTTAGACTTCTGAATGTTAAATCATGATCTGTTACATTCACACCTGTGGGATTATACATCAATATTACTCCATTTTTATTATTAATAATTCAACAACAAAAGCTATCTAACATGTCAACTGAATTACTAAGTAAAAACATTTTTACAATGATGAAAAGCAGAAATCAAGAAAATATACTGCAGAGATAATAAATGCAGAGATCTCCATTCACAATAGATATCTAGAGACACACATTATTCTTATTTGTTAGAAAAGGTATTTAGCACAACTTTTCCTTTTAAAAAAATTACCAGGGATGTGTAGTTGACCCTTGAAAACATCTTAGGAATAATTTCATTCCTCTGTCACATTCAAAAAGAGCTCTTTAAAATAATTATTCAAAAATAAGGACTATAAATTCCAGCCTTCCTCTGACCCTAACTTAACTGAGGAGAATCTAGTCATTAATACTACTTATGACCACAGTAGTAAATATTATAGGTAAAGTGTACAGTAAACTGATTTCTGACGGAAGAGCCTAAAAACAAATTACAGCTTTAGGTCCTTTAGGTAT
This sequence comes from Pteropus vampyrus, assembly GCF_000151845.1. Classification (NCBI taxonomy): domain Eukaryota; kingdom Metazoa; phylum Chordata; class Mammalia; order Chiroptera; family Pteropodidae; genus Pteropus; species Pteropus vampyrus. The sequence goes on from NW_011888914.1 coordinate 4,842,512, forward strand.
TTACTAAACCCTGGTTCTCATTTCCACAAATCAGAGTTTTATTGCTCTGCATGCGGTTATCAGCATTGAGTGAAAATTTCCCCATTACTTTAAAAAAAAATTCTATTAACTGATAACTTCCCTAACATCACAATCTGTGATCTCTAGAAAGTATTTTGGCACTTAGGCAGGTGGCAGCCGCAGACATCTTAAAACTACTTGACACTTGCTACCATAAAATTTCACCTGCTTGGAAGCAAAAGAAAAGGTTCAGAAGCATCCAGGCCACTAAAAAGCAACATTTCTTTTTTTCTCTAAGTGAGCCAACAAACAAAAATGTTGGCAGGCTATTTTTAAATGAACATATACTTAAATAAACAAATAAACAGATATATACCTATTAGAAAATAGAAAACATGCAACTGTACTTAAGTATCTTTGAGTACAGATTTTTTTAAAGTATCAAAATTATATTCTTAACATGTAGTATGGTCTATGATTGTAATATATTTCTGAACAAATTTAGGAGTTCAGTGAAATATTGGCTTGTCTTGTCTGACTGACTTCATCAGCTATTTAACACTACATCCTTTACAACAGACTTGTCTATTGAAAACAAGATAATCAACAATGTCTTTAACTGGAAAAATGTTCTCTTCAGACCACTGACTTTGAAGTAGATGATTTCCATTAGCTTCCTTTCTCCTTTTGACAGTTGGCAGAAAAGGGATTTAAACAGTGCTCTCGTGACAATCAGGCCATCCCTCTTCATTGTTTCTCCCACTCTATCTCCAATTGCTGTAACATGGCAGCAGAGAAAGAAAGCACTCAACAGTACAAGACAGCCATCACTGGGCCTCAGCTTCTCATTTGTAAATAAAAGGGGTTTTGAACTTAAGTGGCAGGCTGCACTAAAAAACTGGTCCACACTATTACAAAAATCACAACGTGGAGTCTTATTACTCAGAATGGTTCTGGGATTAGCAGTATGGGTATCAGCTGGAGGCCTGTTAGAAATGCAGAGTTACAGGCCTGACTCAAGAATTATTAAAGAACATTTGCATTTACTAAGATCCCTGATGGTTACCTGTAGGTACATTAAAGTTTGAGAAGTACTTCCCTAAATATCAAGGTTAGGAACAGTATTAGACAGTATTAAACAAAAGAATTAATTTCTTATCTCAGAACCGACTAGCATAACAAACTCTGAATAAAGATCGAATTGGAAGTACAATGACGGTATATTAAGAATCTAAATAAATTCAACTTTCTTTTCAAAAGGTTGAAGAAAATTTGCTAATATTCAAAGAAATTTTTTTCCATTATCCTGCAATGCAGATGTTTGGTTAAAATGGGAAATTAATGATGGATATTTAAATACTTAAGAAATTTACAACCTGTAGTGTGAAAGCAATTCGTATATAATTCAACCAAATTGCATTCTAATTAATATTCATACAATATTATGAAACAATCCAAGATTGAAAAACTAAGAATAGGGAAATAAAATTAAGATCACAGAGTAACTGAACTGAAGATATGATTTTAAAAAAAGTATAAAAATCAAATCTATTAACACACTGGTAGATTCTTTATTACCAAATTCAAATCTTATATATTTTCATAAAATAACTAAGGAAGAAAAAATAACACAAACATGTTTCCTCTTCATTTTTCAGACAAAAGGTTGAAGAAGGTACTAGCTAATCCTAGATCAATTTCTTTTAATTTACAGATGTATGCTCAGTATAAGGAACTTTTATTGGTTTTGAAAGTATGCCTAACGAACTATAATTGGTTTAAATCTATATATGAAAAATAAAAAAGTTTATCAGAACAGGTTATTCTCTATTTTCAAAAACATCAATTAAACACACAAACACACACACACACACACACACACACACACACACACACACCAACATACCTAGAACAAGAGCAGCAGTTGTAATTTCTCTGAGTTTTATCTGATAGCCCCAGCCTCTTGAATTCTTCTGGAATCCAGAATGAGACTTTTGCAGAAATTCGATTAGACTGTCAAACAGGTTTTTATTTAATTCTTCTTGCAGTCGCTAAACAGAAAACACAAAACTTTATGGATTATTATCAGTAATAATCTGATGTGTCTTTCCAAGTTTGGGCAAGAAAATTATCATGAATTCAATTCCAAAGATTACATGTAAAATTAAAATCATAATGAAATATAATCATAATGAAATAAAAAATCTTTTTTCTTAAATCTCCAGTGATTGGTGCTTTGGATACCCTCATTATAGAATCTCACTTATTCATTCAACAAGTACTAACTACCTTACAAATGAAAGGTAGTCTCTATGCTAAAAAAATGACCAAGAACATTTACAATTAAAATACATTGTGTAAAATGCTATGATAATATAGAAACAAAGAGTAGGACCATCTAACTTAAGCTGAGGAGGTGATACAATTGAGCCAAAGCATTAGAGCAGGTGATGGAGGTGATGGTAGCTAAAAGAAAGTTAGAAGGAATAGGGAGTAAAGAAGACAAAGAAGAAAGCACCAAACATCTGGGGAAACCACAGATACACCTAAGCACAAAGAACAGGAGAAGTGGTAGGGAATGAGACTGGACAAATAAGCAATGGGCTAAACCAAGAAAATAAATATCTGATGTTAAAGAGTTTGGATTTTAACCTGTGGGGAGAACCACTGAAAGGATCTGAAGTAGAGACATGATTAAATCAGTGTTAAGGAGGGTTAATCTGGCAGCACTGTGAAGGCCAGAGTAGAGGGGACTGGAAAGGGTGTACTGGCAGTAGGGCTGGAAAACCCCTGTAGCCTGAACCGAAGGAAGAAGGATTTATCTAATTTGACCAATGGTGCCACAGGGACCAGTGACAGACCTGAAGGGTTTTACATCAGAGGCAGGGACATCAGTTAGGAGGAGATTAGGACAATCCAGATTAAGAAATGAAGGGGACCTAAACTGGAAGCCACAAACTCAAATACCTTCAAGGGTCCATGGAATACATGAAGGAGCAAAGCTCCCAGGTGTAAAGCAATAAAGGATGGTAGGAAACAGTAATAAACTAGAAAAGTGCATAACCTTCTCAAAGGCATTAAAAAGCAAAAAAATATAGCACTGTGTTGGTCAAACAAAATAAATCCCCTCAAGATGCTAGCCCTAGAGCTATGAATCTGTTATATAGTGAATAAATTTTCAGAGCTGCGATATAAAGAATATGATAACCGGATATGAGGATGAGGGAGTGAAGTAGTTTAGAAATAAGCAGCTTATTTCTTACTTGCATAACTGAATGGACAATGTAAAGCGTATCATCATTTTAAGTGGTGTGAGAATATATAAATGATAGCCTTACCAGCTATCACTATAAACATATGTTCCAATACCTGAAGCTATATTTAATATTTTGAACATGAGGGCTTTTTAGTATATACAGATTATGTTTAATCAGTATTACCAATATTTCATCAATACTCTTGTAAATACTCTTGGTAGAAAGATGGGAAGGAACAAACATGAGATTTACAGTATTAGAGAAATGCTGTTATGAAAAAAAATATTCACCTCAGTTTCAGATTTCATCTGCTGCCATATCAACTGATATGTTTCAAATCGAAGCTTACTGTCCTCTGACTCTTTTTTCCCTTTATTAAAATAGTCCTCTAAAAACAGAAAGAAATAAGTCAGTTTCTTTTTTACATAATAAAAGTTAGAAAATCTCTGTACAAAGTCAATATCCTTTACATTTATTTATATATCTTACATTCTTAATATATTAGTTGTATCTATAAAATTAAAATATCTTTAATTTTTAATTCTATCATTTATTTTTGAATTTCTAACCGTTTTCATTTAATGGTTTTGATCTGAGGTATATACATTTAATATTAATATATTTTTGACTTCAGTTCTAGTATCCTGCCCAGCAAAGAATTAGTCAAAATGATGCCTGGAGGTTTAATTGAAGCCAAACCTGCCACTCTAGAAATCAAGGAGATTGCTAATGAAGTTAAATCATAGCTTGAAGGAAAAACAAATGAGACTTAGGAAGAATTTGAAGCTGTAGAATACAAAACTCAAGTGGTTGCTGGAAAAAATTACTACATTAAGGTACGAGTAGGTCATAATATTTATATCTACCCGAAAACATTCAAAGCTCTTTGACACTTATTGGTTACCAGAATGACAAAAGCAAGGACAATGAGCTGATGGGATTTTAGTGTTATGTTCCAAAAGTGGTCTGATTTCTTTCACTAGCTACTAATTAATGATCCCTGCTAATAAATGCAACTATCAATAAAGAAGCTTTACGTTTTAAATAAATGAATTTCTTCAAAAAAACGTATTTTATTATTTGCTTTTATTCTAAGGCCTTGTATACTTTGTTTCATATATTTGCTTTGAGCTCTCCTTTATTAAATGATATTACTCTTGCTCATTTGTTTGATTGACATAGATTAGCCCAGCCTTTTAGTCTGATTATATTATTTTACATATTTTTAGAATGTTTTCCTCCAAATCATTAGCCATTTATCAAAATACCATTTGTTGCAGTAGCTTTCAAACTTTTTCAACCATGACCCACATTAAGGAATGCATTTTACACAGTAATCCAACATGCACACATATAAGAGAAACAAACAAAAGTCCCACAAAACAATACTTTTATCGTGTGATAACAAATATTATCTATTGTTTTTTAAAACTCTCATGACCCACTAAATTGGTATCACGACTCGCACTTGGGTTATATATAACTTTCAGTTTGAAAGACACTCATTTATTGAATAATCCATCATTTCTCACGATTTGAGATGCCTTTATCATCTAAATATATATATACTTAAAAGTTTGTCTTTTGTTCTACTAAATCCAACTGTATTCTCATATCAGTCCCAAACTGTTTTAATTATTGTAGCTTTGTAGTACATTCTAATATTGAATAGATCCAGGTCTCTCTCCTACCACCACCAAATATTATCATACTTTTTAAAAAATTGTAAGCCATTCTTTCAAATTAATTTTGTCATTTCTCAAAAATAGTTATTCTGACTGCATAAAATAAAATCTGTAGGTTGATTTGGGGAGAAATGGCATTTTTAATATATTAAAAATTCACGTCCAAAAATACTCAGGTCTCTTAGTCAAATATTTTTCATTCCTTATAGTTTTCTACTTTCCTTCATATTTCTTTTTGTTTACTTCTAGGTATTTTATTGTAACAGCTAGAACTTTGATGATATTAAATAATAATTGCGAAAGTACACGTTTTGTTCCTGACTTCACTGAGATGCTGCCAGTATTCTACTATTAAGTTTTAATGCTAACTGCTAGTTTGGAATAGAAATTGTCTTTCATGTTAAGAAACTCTAATCATAGTTGACTCAGAGTTTTTGACAAATATTGATTTTTAACTTTTATCAAAAGGCTTAGAATATATTGAAGTCATCATACGCTAAAATAGTAGACAAGGTTATAATATAAAAATGTAAACAAAAAAAAGCAAGGAGATGCACTATTACTAAGAGACAAAGCAGAACAAGAAGGTAGTCTCAAATAGAAAAAGTCATTTTATTTTGAAAATGAGTAAAATCATATAAAATGTTAAAGTGGCAAATCAAGACATGATTTTTTTAAAATGTGCTGAACAATGCAGCAAAATAGATAACAAAAAAAATGTTAAACACTGGGAAACAAGAGCAGCAGGACACTTTAACCTATTACCATAACTGTATCATTTATTGATCAAGTAGGTAAAAAAATAAATAAATACTGAGAGAAGCTAAAGAATATAAGCTCTCACACTAACAGGTTCCCTCCTGCTCCCACTCACAATGCTTTACTTTAGCATGAACATCTACCAGGGTGCCAGTGCCAGTGCCAGTGCCAGTCTGTCTCTTTCTTTCTCCCCTCTCTCTCATTCATATTCCCCCTCTCCCATCTCCCTTTCCCAAATACTGAAAAGAGTTACCAGTCTGCTCTTAGAGACAAACCCAAGTATCTTCAAGTCAGGGGACAGATGGTGGTGGACATAATGCAGAGCATCTTTCTACTTTTTCAAGCAATCTTGATTCAAGAATTGAAGCCAGTGAACTCAAGTGCTAAAATCTGGATATGTTTTCCTCATTCCTACTCCATCTGTCTTAAAATCAAGGTCAATTCACCTAAGATTTTCATATTATAACAGTATCTGTTGGTCTTAGATCAGCACAATGAAAAAAAAATCTAATGTACTTCAAAGCAAAATTCAAATTATACAATTTACACATTAGGTTCACTAACACTAAAGATTTTACACAAATCTTAATAAATTATAGTTGAAATCTAATACAAAAAGTTCTAAACAAAAACTCGCCTCATATTATGAGAGGTATCAAGTAATGGTTAGACCATGGACTCTAGACTCAGACAGCTTGGGTTCAAATCCCGGTTCTGCCACTTACTAGCATTCACTGAGAAAGTTCTTTATATGTCTAAGTAGTCTCACATATTTTAATGGAGAAAATTATATATTCTTCATAGTTTGCTGTGAGAATTAAACACATAGCAAGTGCTAAAATAGTCCGGCACATAATAAACATTAATAAATATTAGCAATTTTATTAGTTATAGTAACATTGCTGATATCAGATATCATTTCATGCTATGTATCCTTTATGGATAATGGAGGAACAAGTCTTGACTTTTCTCTGAAAATGAACTATTTCTCCCTAAGTTTGGCAATCTCCAAAATCAAAAAAAAAATCCGTAAGTTAAACACTTAAAAATAAAATTACTTATAATGTAGCTATTCTTTGTTTATTGTTTCCAATTCTATCAGTGTCACTTTTCATTTTCAGGAAGGCAAGGAACACAGAAAACTTCAGGTTTCTTTGAGACCAAGTCTATAAGGGTGTAAAGCTTGAGATCACTGTTTATTCTCCCACTGAGAAACTGGATTCACATCACAAGTCATATTTTCTACCCTCTGTTCCCCTCAGTATGGACCATTATTTTATTATTTGCTCTTAAACAGACATATCTTATCTAGCTGGTCTCAAACCAAAGGTCTGTATTGTGTGATGTTTTAGAAAAACCCTATTCTAGATATTCAAGATATTTCCTTAATCAATGGTATAGTTCACTTTTTTTCATTCAAAACTAGTGCATGAGTATGCTTAATTCCGCATCATAATTTTTCCATCATTAACCTTCACAGTGCTGAATGCTAAATATAAATATCCAATCAGCCTGTAAAGGGCCTTTAAAAATACCAATACCTGGGTACCACTCCCAGATATTCTACTCAGATGGTCCGGGCTGGGGTCCCAGCACTGGTATCTTTAAAAAGTTCCCCAAGTTGAAATCTGATTAAGGTCAATAGATTGTACCAATGTTAGTTTCCTGGTTGTGATACTGTACTATAGTTATGCAAAATGTTACACTAGGAATAACCAGGTGAAGGTACAGGTAAACTCTTTACACTCCTTCTCGCAACTGCATGTGAATACCATATATCTGAAAAAAAAAAATTGTTTTAAAGTTCCCCAAGTGATTATAATCTTCAGCGACAATGGAGAACCAATGCAATTAACACTTTCTGACTGACAGTAATATTGTGATTTGTTTGAAGAAGTCTTCTTAACTTGATCACCAAATAGATATCTGGATAATGAAGATCAGTGAAGAAAGTGAACACAGTATCTTTTTTTAATAATTTCATTGATATAATTTACAAATAAAATGCTCATTTTAACAGATGATATGTCTTAACAAAAGTATATACTCACATAACCACTCCCTCAATATAGGGAACATTTCTCTCACTGCAAAAAGAGTCCCTCCTATCTTTTTGCATTCAAGTCCCCCTACCCCACCTCAGGAAGCCATAAAGATTTTTAAGACACTCTCTTTTAAAGAACAGTGACATAACCTCTGAAGGAAATTTACTTTCCAATTTGCCTTTTGAAGGTATATTTTTATTCCCTTTTAGATTAGTACCCTTGGGTGTACCCTTATCCCTTTGACCTATAGTTTGGAACATAACTGGTACATCAACATTGTAAGTAAGCCAAGCTTAAACAAGAGAATTACTAAATTCAATTAGGGCTAGGTTAGTTCAAGATTTGGAGGAGGAAAACTAGCAAATTTGACATTAAGACATCTTACCTACTGGCACAGAGGTCTTTCTTTTCTTGAAGTTTGACTTAAACACAAAGCAGCCCTATAAAAAAGAAAGAAAAAAATCATAAAGTCAAAGTAACCAAGGAATAGAAAAATCTATTAACCAAGTATGGTTAAGCAGATTGAAAAAAAAAGTGTTTCTTTAAAGTGCTAAGAAATCATCGCTTTACTCTGAACTATAGAAGGAAAACTCTTAAACAATGTGGGGACTATTTCCTTCTCCTCCTTCCCATGAGACGTTCAACTTTGATTTTGGTCTTTGAGACCTGATCTAAGAGGCAAACAAAAAAAACACGCTTATGAAATTTAAACTCAGAAAGGTTTCATTTTTATAAAACTTAAAAAACATTAGTACTATACATTAAAATGAAGATTAAGAAGATCAAAACTAGTGATGCTCTGAAGCTTCAAAAAAAGTATTTATTATATAATTAAACTCCAAGTAACTATAACCTTGATGAGAAATAGATCATTTTGGCTCTTGTTTCACCTTTCCTCATCTGATAAACTCTTATTCATTTATCCATTACACTTCAACTCTAACTCACCTGGTCTGGGAAACCTTCCCCAACTCTCTAGTCAGAATTATTCCTTTCCCTAAGATCTCACAGTACTCAAATATCTTTACTTTGCATTGTTTTAAATCACTCTATCGTAGCTATTTAGGGCCTGTCTCCCCAAGTAGTTTGTGAGCACCTTCAGAGCACAGACTGCATTTGGTTCATAATCGTTTCCTCAATGTTTGGAACAGTGTTAACATGTACATATATCAATCAGTATGTGGAATGAATGAATACTTGCCAAGTAATTTTCCTAGTACTTGCTTAGTTTCATGTTATTATCTGACTAGTGATACAAAGTCCTCAAGCTACTGGTTCTATGTTTATTCTACCAGTCTTAAAGCCACACACCATAGACAGCTTCTTAAGATTGCCATTTCTATGGAAAATGAAAGAAAAATGAAAGAACTACACCTAAAAAACATCATCTCAGGATAGTGCTAAAGACAGCAGTGCAAATATAAAGTGGCCATTTAGATTACAGATCCAAAGTGAGAACTATGCCTTATATTCTTGTATCTCCAACTAGTAGAACTATTTAAAATAGATGTAAGTATTTAGAAAAATCAAGTGGTACCATGACAAGCTTGTCCTTGCCTCCTTTCTATATCCATCTGCAAGTCAGTCAAAGAAAAAGTTATGAAAGAGTGAGATATGAAGAGTGCCAAGAATGTACTGCAGTGGAAGTAATATGGTTAACCACTCTGAACTCTTGAACAAGGGTTGGTGTTTGAGATGGAGGAAGAAGTCGAGGAGGGCAGACAGCAAGAAAACACAAGAGAAATTTGCATAGGTTAAAAAAAAAAAAAAAAGCTGACAGTTCTATGAACTCCTGAAATAGTCTTTAAATATTCTTACTTATGTAAGGTCTCCTTCGTAATCATCTCAATACAAGCATTACTGTTACGAAGCCATAAAAGCTTTCCTAAAAAAAAGTTCACAATTCTGCAAGAGATAAAAAAATAAGAGGCTCCAGCAACAAAAAGGATTAGGGGACAGACCACTGAAAACCTGTGGAATTTTATAACCAGAGCAAAACAAAAACATACCAATCCTAATAAAAAAAAAAAAGTACTAGCACAGTTAAATCTCTTCTGCTGTTTGCACCTAGCATCAGAGTCAGTCAATCCTTTGTAAACTTAAACCCTACGACTTGTAGCTCCTCCTTGATATGTAGTGTTGAAAGGCATTGCTTCTCATATTTTTTAGTCAAAATCAAAAATTAGATCCATGGTATAGCCTTCTTCATTAATCTATTTTAACAAAGAAATGTCTTTGCAACTTCTTCATCTGCATTCTCAGTTTTAAGTTAAGACAGCTTAACTTCAGGGGCTTCCAGTTGTACTCATATTACTACAGGTCTTTAACTTTATAGCAGCGCTGTCCAATAGAACTTTCAATAAGGATGGAAATATCATAATCTGCACTAATACAGTAGTCACAGCCACATGTGGTCACTGGGCACTTGAAATATGACTAGGGAGACTAAGGAATTGAATTTTTAATTTTATTTAATTTTATTTTAATTTTAAAAGCCACGTGGCTTGTGGCCACTGCACTGGAAAAGAACTCTAAAGTGTATCTTCTTATGAACTACACTACTATGTCTCGCAATGCCTGACCATCTAAGCAGCTCAAATGAAAAGATCTATATGATCTCACTCACTCACTCAAATACATACATACACACACGCACTACACTGCTTTCATTCTCTTGTTTCATAGTTTCTTCTGTATCTCCACTCTCTGATTATATGGATTTTTCAATTCTGTTAATATGCCCTTTTATTTCTATCTTCTGCGCCAAAGAATATGTCATTCTCTCTGCTAGAACCGTCCCTCAGCCCCTCAATCCTTTACCTAACCTTTTACTCATTTTTCAGGTCTCAGATGAAATGTCACTTTCTCCAAAGGCCTTCGCTGACCAGCCTCCCCTCCCCACCCCCCACCCCCGCACGGGACAATCTAGATTGGGTTCTAGTCACTCTTCTGTTCTTTCACTTAGAACTTTCTTTTTTGCTAACATTTATCACAATTTGTGGTTAGTTCATCTGTGTTTAGTGCTTTTCTTGAGTGCAAAAACGGAGTCTACTTTATCATTGTATTCGGGTAGCTAACGGCGTGCTTGGAGCACAACAAACATTTATAAAAAGCAAAAAAAAAAGGCGGTGGGAGACTGAGGCATACCCTCCGAGCATCCGGCCTCCACAAACCAGAACTTAAAAATCCTGCTAGTCGGAATACTAAGGCAGATAGGTGTCTTCGCTCCTCAAGGAAAGTTAACCTCAACTGAAGCCGGAGCAATGACGCCTCAGCCCGGCCCCGCCGCTCCTTCCCCTGGAGTCCGTACAAGGAGGCCTACGTAACCTCCGCTTCATCTCTTCTTCAAAGGGGAATGAGGCGGCGGCGGAGTCCCAGTGGGCACCTGCCCCCACGTACCTTGGACACCGAGGAGGTGGACATGGTCCCGGGGGCCTGCGGGATTCCAGATGCTCGGGATTTCCCGCGCTCCCTCGCGGCAGCGGGGCAGAGGTTAGAAGCGAACCATTGGGCTCCTTCATTGGCTGACATCATCCTCGGGGGTCGGCTTCCGGCGCTCGGAGGCGGGGCTGCAGAGGAGCCCGAGTCGCGCTTCGTCGAGCCCCGACATGGCGTGCGGCTTCCGGAGGTCCATCGCCTGTCAGGTACCAAATCAGGAACTGGCAGAAGGAGGGTCCTCGCTGAGCCCCGCACCCCAAAGCTGTTTCACAGCTGCGGGCCAGTCCTTAGTCAGCGGGAGGGCGGGTTCTAAGTAAACCCTGTTTATTTCTACCGCTTCCCTCTTCTTTCGAGATGCTTCAGCTGCTAAAGCAAACCCAGTGGAGGGCCAGGTATGCGGCCCTGATCAGTGTGAAAAGTAAACTTCGAAAGGCACATATTGCTTCCCTCACTATTTCTCACCCTACAGCTCTGTATTCTTTACCTGGGTGGAAAGTCATTGGACCATGCTTAGATCCTATAGAAATTAGTGTTGAACTCTTGAAATCAGGAGGCTTTGGCTAGAAATAAATGATAAAGATTTATTCAAGGGCCTCAGGGTTTGTGATCCAGAAATACAACTAGATAATAACCAGAGTATTCCGAAGAAGAAAGAAAAGCTGAAGGTTCTTACAGTAAAATATCTATTCTTGAGAAGAATTAGTTCTGTGTGCTTAGCCTCTAGATTGGTCCCAGACTATAATCCTGTAGAGGACAAGTGGTCTGGATAATGGTTGTCACATCGTCTGGATATGTGAACATTCTTTAACCTTAAGAGGGTAACCAGAGAGTTATCTAGATGTTTGCTCTATACCTAAGCATTAATACAGGACTGGAAGGATGAAACTTCTAAGTTCCCAGGCTAGTTAAAACAAAAATAGAATTATTTCCTCGTACCACAACCTACTTGATTTTAGTAACTTAGCAGCTTGACTATTGTGACTCCATTTTATTTCTTTATTCTTCAGTGTTCTTTACACTTAGTGAAATTGATGATGGATCTGAATTTTCATTATAAAGGATTTCATTTAAAAACTGGTCATTTCTCTTGTGGTCACTTCGGCTGCCTGCCCTAGAATTATTTTTGGTAACCCCAAAGATAACAGGAGACCCTGTTTTTCTTGATTAGAGGCATGTTTGAACAAATCTGTAATGAGGAAGGGAATAAAACACTGCTGGCTTCCCAAATATCACCAACATACCTTTTGATAAGATAAAGTTGAATTTATGGCTTACTAGGTTAAGGAAGAAGACCACCTCAACAGAGTTCTGATAGTATCTTACTGAAAAGGAAAGATTTTATTGAGGATTTGAAGGCTGGTCTTTCAGTGACAGGGTGAGAGGGCAGGATAGTGGAGATAGCTTGATTAGAATTGAGTACTTGCCAGTTTTAGGGACTGATGGAAAGAACAAGCAGAAGAATGCAAGGAACCTTAGGGCATAATGCTATCTCTTGAAAAATTGATAGATTTTTTCAGGAAGTTGCTATAATGAACAATTAAGCTATTTGGGCAGGAGTCTCCTAAAATAGTAAAGTCATGCTAATAACAAAATAATAAAGTCATATTAGTGTAAACTATGTCAGAGTAGGTAGTTTTGAACCTCAGTGTCCCAAGCTATGTGTGTTGGAGTAGGGAAAGTAAGGTGGTTTCCATTCTCAGCCCTTAGGTCAAGACAATGCCATGACCAGAAACATTTTGTGTTTAGTTTTGCAAAGGCTGTATGCTTCCTTATAAAGAAGGTAAGTTGGAGAAATAGGGAGTAATGTGTATTGAGTGTATATTTGTGTTAGTTACTTTACATTTACATTTGGGCCCCGTGACAACCCTATGACATAGGCATATTAGCCTTACTAGATAGTTGAGTAAATTAAGATCCAGAGAGATTAAATAACATGCCTAAGGCCACTTGGTCAGTAAATTGAAGAGTTGATTTATGAACAGAGATCTAACTTCAAAATAAGCTCCTTCCTATACATTATGCTGTTTGTGAAGGCAAGGAGCACCATTTGCTTGTTAATCAGAGTCTAATAGATTTGTATGGCAACATAAACTAAGCAAATACATATATCTCTGAATATGGAATCATTGAGAGATGATCTGAAATGAGCATAAATAAAAATATGTGCACTGCCTGCCTTTACATATGAGAACATTTTGCTAGTTTAGGAATGAAGGAATATATTACATGCATTGGCACATTTGATTAATGAGTCTACAATTTTCTAAGAACTGTCATCGATCCAAA
>NW_011888914.1:4862131-4865384 GCF_000151845.1 Pteropus vampyrus
GGAAGATATTTACCCACAATCAGGTGAATGACAGGAGTGACCAAATTATCTAGGTGTGTACTTCACTTCTAACCTACTGTTACAGGCCCACCAGCATGCATTCTGCTTGAAACCACAAGTTCTACAGGATCCATGCTAAATTTCTTTCATTATCTATATAATTGGTAATAACTTGCCCTCGAGAGTATTGGGGAAGTTCTCTTCTGAAACCCTGAAGTTTCAGCTGTTACTTTGTTTGCTGCCTGTTTGAGTCTGAGAAATCCAGACCTGTACTTGAAGAAAGTCTCTTTAAATGTGGAGTGCTTGTACGTAGGCTCTTGGTGGCAAACAGACACACCTAATCTTGTTATATTAGAGAGTCAGAAGTGAGGAATAACCAAGGATAATTGACAGTTTAAATAATTTAAGATCTGGAACAGTGATAACCTTTTAAGAATTTTAAGACTCATGGCCTTGTTATAAAAATACAGAGCTTATTTCCATAAGACAATGTCAGTTCTGCCACCTAGATGTCTGGTTGCTAAAGCTTAAGGATCTCTTTTTCATTAGCATCTTGAACTTGGCTTCAAACTGACTTGTCTAGAGCCAGACAGACAGAATATTTTTTGGCTTTATGTTCAGTACCTAGCTACCAGGAGTAGGAATTGTGTGTGCCTATGAAAGAAATGGTTGAGAGCTGCCCACAAGCTGATTAATTAATGTACTTTCTCATACTGGGTACTCTGGGAACCAAAGATTCTATCATATTAGACTCTTTCACCTTAAGTTGCCAAATCTGAGGTTTAGGATTGTACCTGGTACATTGTAAACACGCAATACATATTAGTGACTACTATATTCTGTATTAGACTCTCTAGTGTTAGGTTCTACAACCAGATCTGGCATGTATGGATTTTTCTCTTGATACTCCCTTAAGAAGTACTTTCTGCTTTCAACCTCAGATTTCTTCTTCATTCAATTGCATTATTTAGTTTATTTCTCAAGGACCATGTCTAATATTTTGTGGATTTTATTTCTCTATTAATATTTTGGGCTTTACCGTTAGTCCTTTATTATTTTATTTTCATTATCTTTAATGTTTTATTCTGTAAAACTTTTTTGTCATCAATATGAGGCCTCAAGTAGATATTTATCAGTAGGCCCTTGTTATACTTGTGGTAGTCCCAGATGAAGCCCAATTCCAGGACAAACAGCTTTATCTGAAGGAGAAAAAAGAAAAAAAAGCCTGTAGCTAAGGAAAACCATAGCCCATGTTCTCACCAGAGGAAACACTAAATCCAGTCTCAAAGACAGTTGAAGAAAGTCTTATTAATTCCAGAATAATTCTGAACCCATGAGAATGTAGGTAAATTAAAAACCATGCACTCTGACTTTTGACCACTGGACAGTGGTTCTTTTTTCTTTTTCTTCTCTGCGTGTGTGTGTGTGTGTGTGTGTGTGTGTGTGCGTGCACGCGCGCGCCTTGCCCCTTTGAAAGATACTGTACTATTGAAAAAACTCACTAGCCTGAGCACTGATTGTTAACGTAGAAGGCAGCTGGTATCTCCCTAAGCAGTGGTTCTCGAGTCTTGGCTACAGGCTGGAATCACCTGAGAAGCATTAAAAAATATCTAAGCCCAGGCCCATTGGTCTGTGGTCAGGTGAGGGTCTTGAAGTTCTAAAAATCATCAGGTGATTCTAATGTTCATCTAGGCTTAATAACCAACCAAGGATGACCAGGAGGCAGAAAGGTATAATGGAGTGGTCCCCACACTTTGCCTGCACATTAGAATCAACCTGAGAACTTTCTAACATTGTGTTGCCCAGGTCATACCCTGTGCTAATTAAATCAGAATATTTGTATGTGGGAGCTAGGCCTCAGTGTGTTCTAAAGACCCTGGGTCATTTTAGTGTTCTGCAAGGTGTAGTAACCACTGATATAGTGATTAAGAAAAATGGATTGTGAAAGACATATGGGTTTAAATCCAACTTCTCTGAAGGGTATGTAAGTTCTCTGTCCCTCTTCCTAAAAATTTGAGAAATTACTTAGCTACCTTGTAGGCTTGTTATTACGATTTGATGAGTTAATACACACATAGTACTTAGCACTGTGTTTGGTACATCATATACTCACAATAGGTATTCATTATGTTAAATTAGAATTCTGAGGATGGGATATTTTGAATCCCCTTTCTGCATCACTACCACCCCAGAGGCTTTTTGGTGTGGGAGATCTAGTTATCTATTACCCTCAGTGAATGCTTTAGCCCCACATGAATTAGATGCTCAGAAAGCTACATACCTGAACCATACTCAGTTTTCAATAGAAATTCCTTAACAGTACTTTCATAAAGTTGTGTTTTGGTAAAGAAAAAAAATTCTCATTTTTGCAAAAATAATGCCTGTTCATTGTTAAGAATTGTGATACAGTCTACGGCCATGCTACCCTGAACAAGCCTGATCCCGTCTGATCTCGGAAGCTAAGCAGCCTCGGGCCTGGTTAGTACATGGATGGGAGACCACCTAGGAAGACCAGGTGCCGGTCTTATAAAAAATAAAAATAAAAAAATAAGTGATTTTAAGCTGACAAGGTCCTTGCAATCTGTGAGGTCAACCAAGGGTTGCCTCGCCTAAAAAAAAAGAATTGTGATACAAAAAGGTGCAAAGAATTTTTTAAAACTCCCCCATAAATAATCATCATTAACAGGTTGACTTTCATTTTAGATATATTTCTTTGCAGTTATACAGGCAGAAAAAAAAAAGGAAGAAAGATAGGAAGGAAGCCTGGATAGATATGATTTTTATAAAAATTGGACTGTATTGTAAAGAGTTTTTATTTTTAGGTTCATTTGCTTTTGTTAGTTTTATGATAGAAAATGTCGAATTACTAAAAGTATAATAGTGTTATGATTCCCTGTGTACCAATAACTGAAATGTTATTTTAAATAAAAAGTATTAAACATAGTTTTGCTTGAATTTAATGAAAGAAAAAGAAACCAAAGTAAAATTCAAAGAATTATTGATGTATTTCCTAAACGAGCCCTCTACAGTTAAGAGAGTATGAGGAACATTACAATTTGGAGTGTTTTTTTAAATCTCAATGTTTCAAAGTTACACAGTATCCACCCCTACTGTGAGAGAGGAGGATATTAGCACCTTATATTTGGTATAATTTTACCTTTTCTAATTTGGGTAACTTTTTCACTCAAAGTTTGTAACATAGTCTATTAACTATATCTGCACAGCTTATCTCATATTTATTTCATGTTGAGTT
>NW_011888914.1:4865434-4866479 GCF_000151845.1 Pteropus vampyrus
TTTTCTAATTTGGGTAACTTTTTCACTCAAAGTTTGTAACATAGTCTATTAACTATATCTGCACAGCTTATCTCATATTTATTTCATGTTGAGTTTGATAAGATAGATGCTTACCACCAATCCTTTTCCTGATGCATGGCTTAATTGGCTGGATTTCTATAAGTAGATTTTTCAAGAAGGGCTCATAGTGCTTTATTTTTTTAAACTTTATTTTTTTAAAGAAATTATGACTCCAGATAAAATAATCCTAAACATATCAAAAGGGTTGATTATTAGAAAATTAGCATGTTTAGAAATATCAAAATAGATATAGAAATATTAAAAATCTTTGTTTTAGAAATAAAGCAATAACATCAGATTATTTCGTGCTGGTTTCGAATTTTCCAAAGATTGATACAACAGATGCAAATGCGTGCAACAGTCAACATTTTCAAATTTTCCAATTTCGGTATGTTGGCAACTAAAACTAATTCAAACTGAAAAGCAGCAACTGAGCAGTTGAACCAAACACATCAATCTGCAACTTCTCTAGTGGATGGATCTAGTCCTATGTAATATCATTGCTAAATTATTTGCTTTAACTAGGTTATGGTTGTTGTGATTACATAACATGGTACAAAGTAAAGTGCATTTATTTCATCTCTGGAGTTTTGATTGGGTGCATTACTTTTGAAATTTAGAAACTTAACTAGGATGTATCTCAGTGTTGAATTTTCTATAATGTATTTTCCTGACATAATTTACTTGGATCTGCAAATTCAGTTTCTTTTTTTAATGAAATATTTGTGGAGAATAATATAGTAAACATCTACGTACTCATCACTGCTTGGGATACATTCATAGTAAGTGATACGCGTAGATGTGATAAACACAAAATCTCATATGTGAGGAAGGAGAAATTGCAACCAGGGATGGATACCTAGGAGATTTTAATATTTTAATAATTTATTTTTCGATTATTAAATTTTATATAAGTGGTAATCGAACTGTATGTATCCTTCTGCAGCTGGGGTTTTTTTGTTTGTTTGCCTCAATTTTTTTAAAA
>NW_011888914.1:4867179-4870156 GCF_000151845.1 Pteropus vampyrus
GATTGGGTGCATTACTTTTGAAATTTAGAAACTTAACTAGGATGTATCTCAGTGTTGAATTTTCTATAATGTATTTTCCTGACATAATTTACTTGAATCTGCAAATTCAGTTTAATGAAATATTTGTGGAGAATAATATAGTAAACATCTATGTACTCATCGCTGCTTGGGATACATTCATAGTAAGTGATATGCGTAGATGTGATAAACACAAAACCTCATATGTGAGGAAGGAGAAATTGCAACCAGGGATGGATACCTAGGAGATTTTAATAATACTTTAATAATTTATTTTTCGATTATTACATTTTATATAAGTGGTAATCGAACTGTATCCTTCTGCAGCTGGGGTTTTTTTGTTTGCCTCAATTTTTTAAAAAAGATTTATCTATAATGATGCATGGAGGTCTAGTTTTTTCATTTTACTGCTGAGTGGTGTGCCATCGCTGTAATATACCACAGTTTAGATTTTGTTCTTTATCTCACAGATGTTTTCCCTTTTATTGAATATTATGCCCTATCTTCCATCACCTGATCATACTTCTGATTGCAGCTGCCACTTGTGTGATTTCACATGTGCTTCCATTCACTCATTACTAACAGTACTTCATCCTGTCTAAACGCCTGCTGGTCCCAGCCTATACTCAGCTCAAATGTGGCAAAATTATGTCAAGGACAGCCCTCACCGAGAGTGGAAGCTCCTTCTTCCTATTTTTGGATAGGCAATTTTGGTAGACATTGAGTATGCTTCTTAGGAGGTACTAATGGAAATTAAGCCCCCATTGCCTATAGCAGTGACCTTGATAGTACAATCTTCTTCCCTCTCACTCTCCCCAGTCAATCACTTCTGCCCTCAGGAATCACCTCCCAAATAAATTACCTGCTCACAGTCTTTTCTCAAGACCTGCTTTTGGGGGAGCCAAGATACGTATCTATGAATATTTTAATTTTTCTTGGGTTTTGTTGATTCATCTCTAGGCTTCTGATACGTGAGACCAAGTTAGGAGCCCTGCTCAATAAGGCTGCTCCATTCTGCTTCAGAATCTTTCATTTCTTGGCTATCACTTTTTGAAGAGTGTGGCTTTGGGCTTTGTTTCTCTATTCTTATGTATTTGCTACTGGAGAACCAATGCAGCTATATTCCTGTCCTCTTCTTTGCTGCTCTTTTTATATTTTATGGACAACAGTTATCCTAAGGTTAGGTAATCATAACCCGATTTTATTTATCTTTCTTCGATTGCTTTATGTTTTTTAGTATCTGTACTCATTATCTTAGCTCTTCTATGTCATACTTTTAATTGTGACTTCCATTGTTTCTTAATTATTCTATAATGTTTGAACAATTTATTTTTTAGACTCCCTTTTTATCTCATTCTATTGTTTATCCTGTCTTTTAGTTCTTGTTTATTGTATTTACAAATCTTGAAGCACTTAAGAAGAATGTCTTTTATTCATTAGGTTATATTTTTCTTCTAGACAGAGTTCTTTGATCTGTATGCCACATTCCTTCTATTCTTTTTCTCTTTCAGTCTGTTCCTCCTCCTCATCTTTCTCTTCCTGTCTCTGTCTGTCTCTCTCTGTGTCTCTGTTGGTCTCTTTCTCTCTCTCTCTTTCTGTCTCTCTCTGCCTGTTTGTCATGCTTATTCTTTTTTACCTTGCTAAGGCTTGACAGCTCTGTCCAGACTTTGTATTTGTTCCTGCATTGAGTGGACAACTTCTTTACATCTCACACTTGTTCTTGGCTCACCTCACTTTTGTGGTTACAAAAATATAAACTGCAGGTCTCTACTCCTTTTGTCTCTATAGTAGGTTGTGGTGACCTGTACACATTACTCCTGAACTCTAACGTGGCATACTAGATTTTTGCTGGCTAGCCCTGATATTTTTTCACCTTCCTAGAAAAGTTCGTTCTCTGATTTTTACTTTCCATACAACATCAAATCAAGATTTATTCCTTGTAGTTGGGAAGCCCTCAGTATGGTGCCCTAGAATCTTCACTTCTGCTGGAAAGTGTTGGAATCTACTTCTGTGTTTTATTCATTCTCTCCCACAGCTCTGTAGCATCTCCTATTCACAAATAATAAAATAATGAAATTCATTTTTTTCTCTCCAGATTTGGGGTGTTAATGAGAATTGTTCAAGTTAGGAGCCTTGTGAAACAGGCTTCATCCATTCCTCTTCATAATCTGTTGTATCTTTCCTTGGCTGTCACTTTTGAAGTTTATAACTTTGGGCTGTGTCTACCCTGTGTATTTGATGGAGAACCAGCCAATCTACCTATTATCTACCTTCTTTCTCCTTTCTTCCTTCTCTTTTATTTTAAATTTAGTAATAGGTGGGAGTTGAAAGGTGGGGGATTATATAAAGAAGGCTGAGTCTTTCTTTTTGGGTGTTGTTTTGTTTTTAGTTGTGGGAAAAGACATAACATAAAATTTACCGTCTTAACCATTTTTAAACACACAGTTTGGCAGGAGACAGTGGTTTTAGTTTTACTACTCTCCTGAAAAGGGAGACATTTACTATGTCTCCCTTTTCCTTCTCCCTCAACAGCCATGGTTACTCCATTGCAGAGGCTTCATAAAGATTGAAGAGGTGGGAAAGAAAGATGAAGACAGTTTTAAATTCCTTATGGCTGTACTGCTATTGCACTATTTTCTTTTTATGCAGTTCTCATTCAAAGGTTATAGATATGGCATAGGGGTTGAGTGTAGATTCTGGTTTTAGATAGCTTGTGTTCATGTCCCACCTTTTCCACTTAAGCGAGTTACATAAACGCTCTGTATTTCAGTTCCATCATTCATGAAATGAAGTCTATAATAGTGTGAAAGTCATGGGATTATTTCAAAGAAAAATTAAGGCATGTTAGATGTACCTGTCTCATATAAGAATCATTCAATAAATGAGATTGATTTATTGAATCAATGGTAGGCAATAAATTTTTGTCTCTTGTTCATTACTATATTCCCAACTCCTATAA
>NW_011888914.1:4870206-4873166 GCF_000151845.1 Pteropus vampyrus
TAAACTAAGCAAATACATATATCTCTGAATATGGAATCATTGAGAGATGATCTGAAATGAGCATAAATAAAAATATGTGCACTGCCTGCCTTTACATATGAGGACATTTTGCTAGTTTAGGAATGAAGGAATATATTACATGCATTGGCACATTTGATTAATGAGTCTACATTTTTCTAAGCACTGTCATCGATCCCAAAGTTGAAAATGAGTAGAATATAGCTTCAGCCCTGGCATGACTCCAGATTTACTTGGGAAACAGATATATAAACAGGTTATTGCAGTGTGGTATGTAACTACTAGGTTAGAAGCATATGGGATATGCTAAGAGAATATGGAGAAGAGAGCTTCTAAGTGTCAGGGAAGGCTTTGTGGAAAAGGCGGTGTTGGGGCTCACTCATGAAGAGAGGATGGGTGGGAGTGTACCAGGTGAGTAGGGTGAGAGCTTGGGGAGCGGGTAGGATATTCAAGAAGAGCATGAGCATAGACACAGACACGTGGGTATGTTCATGGAACCACAATATTTGGGTATAGCTGAAATTTAAAGTATGCCTCTGATACCTCACTTCAGCAAGTCCTGTTGATTTATCTTCAAAATAATATCTTGAATCAGTCCATTCTTTTTCATAACTATTGCCCCTCCCTTCATGCACCCCAAACCAAGCTACCATTATCACCTACAT
This sequence comes from Pteropus vampyrus, assembly GCF_000151845.1. Lineage (NCBI taxonomy): Eukaryota > Metazoa > Chordata > Mammalia > Chiroptera > Pteropodidae > Pteropus > Pteropus vampyrus. Next base: position 4,870,890 of record NW_011888914.1, read on the forward strand.
CGACTGCTTATAATGGTGTTCTAGACGGTTATTCTCGTACTCCCTCCATTCTCCTTATAGTAAAAGAAGTGTCTTCTAACATAATCAAATCATATTACTTACCTATTTAAAACTACATTGCATAAACTCTACCAGAACATTAACATTTTTCTTTCCAACCTCATTGTACCACTCTGTCCCTTTCTATAGTATTCTAACCACATAATTTTCTATTTTTCCATTACCATTGCATAATTATTCCTTTGCCTAAAAGAAATACATTTTATATCATGAACCTCTATGCAAGATGGAAGTTTCACAAAACAATACTTATAATGTGTGTGCATTCTTTTCTATACTGCTTCATTTTTCAAAAACTGAGAATTTATTCTCAGCTGACAATCTATAGTTTGAAAACTCTGTCCTCCAGTTATTTCCTATCTCAGACCATTGTTTGCTTCCATCATAACACCTATAAGAGTTAATAATTTACTGTTTTGTTTTACTTATTTTGGTGTATGTTTCCCCTGTAAGCTTCATGAAGACTGAGAGCATGTTTTATTCACTATTATTTCCCCATCACTGGCAAAGTACCTGACACATAGGAGGTGTTTAATACACACTTGAAGAATGATTAGCTGTTGTGATATAATCTAAAGTTTTCAACTTTACCAAATGAGTTAATTTTAAAGCTGTGAGATGACATTGTAATAGTGGAAAGGATTAAAATTCTAGCCTGTCCATTTATGCAGCTAACTTACTCTTGGCAGGTTAATTAACCAGCTGTAAGATAATGGTATTGGTTCCAAGTTTACGGGATTTTCCCAAGGATTAACGATGATGATGATGATGATGATGAAGAAGAAGAACAAGAAGAAGATAATATTAACTACTATTTGTGGGATATGTCATTTGTACCACGCTGTCTTTTGCTGAACTTTACAGAGCTATTGATATGACCTAAAGAGATAATGTTAACAGAAAATGGTTAGTGTCAAGAACTGTGAGGGGTCTGTGATTTTACCCTACAAGTTAGTCTACCACAGTTCCATGGATGTTGGCAGAAAACATGAGACCCCTGGGTGAGAGAAAAGAATTTTATTATTCACAGCAGTACTAGTAGCCAGAGTATCAACGTTTTATCAGTTTCCCAAGCCTCTCTTCTTCCCACAGTGTGTAGAGGGTCAGATGATACCTTCACAGGCAGAGTGCTGTGTTATATAGGAGAGGAACCCTGAGTCTTTTATAGTAGGCAGCAAACATGTTCCTTTTTCCTCTGTACTAGGACACCATTTCTCTTACAAATCTGTTTGCTCTACAAACAGCCTTGAAAAGATAGCCCAGAACAAAGCATTTTGTGCCTTGATTACAAGACACACAGAAACATAAGAATTTTATAGAGATTTTTCTCTCAACACATAACATGGTAGTACTCATATGAAGTTTGCAGTATTTGATATCATCTCATTTAATCTTTTCAGTCATCCTATGATATTTGTATCATTATCTCCATTTTATAGAGGAGGACACTTAACACTCAGGAAGATGAGAAGAATAACTTAAAGTCACAGAGCTACAAAATTGTAGAGTTGAACTACTAACCCAACTGTTTAAATTCCAAAAGCTGGAATTCTTCATATTCTGTAGAATGACCTTTGTAAAATGTTTATCTGGCTCAGATTCATAATGATGAATCACTTTCTTTTTATTTAGATTTCGACATTAAACTTTAAGATAAATTCTGCTAGTTTGTTTTAATTTTTTTACTTTTAATTTTGAATTTTCAATTTACAGAAAAGTTGTGATAATAGTACAGAGTACTCCATATACTCTTTATCAAGATTCATAAATTATTAATATTTTGCCACATTTGCTTTATCATTCTCTCTAGCTATGTAATTTATTTTTCCTGTATCATTTGAGAGTAGGCTTCATGCATCTGGCGCCTTAACCTTTTGATATCTATTGTTTACTTCCTAAGAACAAGGTTTATCTTATGTAACTCCAGCATAGTTCTTAAATTCACAGAACATTGATACAATACTTTTATCTAATTTATAGTCTGTTTCAGTTTTGTTGTTTTTCAATAGTCTTTTTTTTTTTTCCTTTTGGTGTAAAATCGCAAACTGCATGTAGTTGTTATGTAATGGTTACATTTTAAGTGACCTGATGCTCTCCTTCCCATTAATTTATATCTACATAACTTCATAGAGATACACTGCTAACTGTGAATAAAAGAGAGCCTCTGACTGCTGATGAGTTTTTTTTTTCCTTCAGTCTTTATTGAAATATAATAGG
>NW_011888914.1:4873216-4875719 GCF_000151845.1 Pteropus vampyrus
TTGTAGTTGGGAAGCCCTCAGTATGGTGCCCTAGAATCTTCACTTCTGCTGGAAAGTGTTGGAATCTACTTCTGTGTTTTATTCATTCTCTCCCACAGCTCTGTAGCATCTCCTATTCACAAATAATAAAATAATGAAATTCATTTTTTTCTCTCCAGATTTGGGGTGTTAATGAGAATTGTTCAAGTTAGGAGCCTTGTGAAACAGGCTTCATCCATTCCTCTTCATAATCTGTTGTATCTTTCCTTGGCTGTCACTTTTGAAGTTTATAACTTTGGGCTGTGTCTACCCTGTGTATTTGATGGAGAACCAGCCAATCTACCTATTATCTACCTTCTTTCTCCTTTCTTCCTTCTCTTTTATTTTAAATTTAGTAATAGGTGGGAGTTGAAAGGTGGGGGATTATATAAAGAAGGCTGAGTCTTTCTTTTTGGGTGTTGTTTTGTTTTTAGTTGTGGGAAAAGACATAACATAAAATTTACCGTCTTAACCATTTTTAAACACACAGTTTGGCAGGAGACAGTGGTTTTAGTTTTACTACTCTCCTGAAAAGGGAGACATTTACTATGTCTCCCTTTTCCTTCTCCCTCAACAGCCATGGTTACTCCATTGCAGAGGCTTCATAAAGATTGAAGAGGTGGGAAAGAAAGATGAAGACAGTTTTAAATTCCTTATGGCTGTACTGCTATTGCACTATTTTCTTTTTATGCAGTTCTCATTCAAAGGTTATAGATATGGCATAGGGGTTGAGTGTAGATTCTGGTTTTAGATAGCTTGTGTTCATGTCCCACCTTTTCCACTTAAGCGAGTTACATAAACGCTCTGTATTTCAGTTCCATCATTCATGAAATGAAGTCTATAATAGTGTGAAAGTCATGGGATTATTTCAAAGAAAAATTAAGGCATGTTAGATGTACCTGTCTCATATAAGAATCATTCAATAAATGAGATTGATTTATTGAATCAATGGTAGGCAATAAATTTTTGTCTCTTGTTCATTACTATATTCCCAACTCCTATAACAGTGCCTGGCACAAAATAGGCATTCCGTAAATACTTTATGAATGAATAAAAGTCAATTATATTTGGTTCCTCAGAGGTTCATCCCCTCTCTTTATAAAAAAAATTTTTTTTAATTTACAAATATAAAATTCATTCTTTTTGATGAACAGTTCTGTTTGTTATGGTCAAACCCTCTTCTCACCCTCAGTCCCTGGCAACCGCTGATCTGTTCATCCTTACAGTTTTGAGTTTTCCAGAATGTCAAATAAATTGAATCATGCACTATACACCCTGTTGAGTCTGGCATTTGTCACTTAGCATACTGCATTTGAGGCTCATTTATGTTGTTAAGTGTCTCAATATTTCTTTTATTGCTGAGTAGTATTCCATTGAATCTGTAACAAATATATTAACAATCTTGCTCTTTTTTTTCCTTTATTTTTAGCTTTCCAGAGTGTTGGATCTTCCACCAGAAAATTTGATCAAGTCAATATCTGCAGTTCCAATTTCGAAAAAAGAGTTAAGTAAAATATATTTGTAACAATCTAAAATGTTGCTGTCAATATAAAAAAAAATTGTTATTCTTCAATTTATAGAGTAGTCCTTGAAATTTACCATAAGATAGAATTTAACTTATTACTCCCGTTGACAAAAATAATAAAATTAAAATTCGCATTTTACATACTCTGACATGGCAAATTATATTAGTATGCTCATGTTGTAATATTTGCTTATGCTACTAACTACAATTATGGCAGTCTCTAAGAAGAATTAGGACTGAGGTTCAAATTTAATTCTATAACAGCAAAAAAAGAACTAAGATGGTGGTTAGGATCTCAGGGTTTTTGAATGGCTCTTAGAAATTATACACCTATCTGATGCTTGAAAATGATTGTACAGTATTTACCTGCTAGGTTTTTTGTGGTTTATTTTTTGTTTTCAGTGTTTCTCTTTGAGGACTTCCAGCGATAAAGAACTGTTGGTTAAAACTACATACAACCAAGAGTTGCTTTCTTGGATGCAGGGAAATATCTATCTCTTTGTGAGTTTGGTCATTCTAAATGATACTTGTTTACCATTTGGCTAGAAAACTTCAATATTTGGATAAAATACCCTCTCGGTCAATTAATAATGGCAAGAAATTAGCTACATAGCAGGCATCTAAGCCCTAAGCTTTAGAAAGATGTATAGATATGATCATCAGTACCATTATGTTCTTATGTTTTGTCCCCTTAACTTTGTCAAGATTTTAAGATAGAGAAGGATAAATATTCTTTGTCTCTGAATAGGACAAAGAGATAAGTAGAAAAGGAAGAGAAAGGGTACATGTGGCCTTGTAAAAGTGAGCATCTTTAAAAGTGGCCTGCTGCAACTTTATTGTGTTAAAAGAACAGTGGTAACCGCTGACCAAGGGGACCTCATAATTATATGTACATTGATGTAATGTTCCAAACCAGTTACCTATTTCATAAAATCTGTAAATAACATTCTGCATAATAAT
>NW_011888914.1:4875769-4880014 GCF_000151845.1 Pteropus vampyrus
CCTCCAGTTATTTCCTATCTCAGACCATTGTTTGCTTCCATCATAACACCTATAAGAGTTAATAATTTACTGTTTTGTTTTACTTATTTTGGTGTATGTTTCCCCTGTAAGCTTCATGAAGACTGAGAGCATGTTTTATTCACTATTATTTCCCCATCACTGGCAAAGTACCTGACACATAGGAGGTGTTTAATACACACTTGAAGAATGATTAGCTGTTGTGATATAATCTAAAGTTTTCAACTTTACCAAATGAGTTCATAATTTTAAAGCTGTGAGATGACATTGTAATAGTGGAAAGGATTAAAATTCTAGCCTGTCCATTTATGCAGCTAACTTACTCTTGGCAGGTTAATTAACCAGCTGTAAGATAATGGTATTGGTTCCAAGTTTACGGGATTTTCCCAAGGATTAACGATGATGATGATGATGATGATGAAGAAGAAGAACAAGAAGAAGATAATATTAACTACTATTTGTGGGATATGTCATTTGTACCACGCTGTCTTTTGCTGAACTTTACAGAGCTATTGATATGACCTAAAGAGATAATGTTAACAGAAAATGGTTAGTGTCAAGAACTGTGAGGGGTCTGTGATTTTACCCTACAAGTTAGTCTACCACAGTTCCATGGATGTTGGCAGAAAACATGAGACCCCTGGGTGAGAGAAAAGAATTTTATTATTCACAGCAGTACTAGTAGCCAGAGTATCAACGTTTTATCAGTTTCCCAAGCCTCTCTTCTTCCCACAGTGTGTAGAGGGTCAGATGATACCTTCACAGGCAGAGTGCTGTGTTATATAGGAGAGGAACCCTGAGTCTTTTATAGTAGGCAGCAAACATGTTCCTTTTTCCTCTGTACTAGGACACCATTTCTCTTACAAATCTGTTTGCTCTACAAACAGCCTTGAAAAGATAGCCCAGAACAAAGCATTTTGTGCCTTGATTACAAGACACACAGAAACATAAGAATTTTATAGAGATTTTTCTCTCAACACATAACATGGTAGTACTCATATGAAGTTTGCAGTATTTGATATCATCTCATTTAATCTTTTCAGTCATCCTATGATATTTGTATCATTATCTCCATTTTATAGAGGAGGACACTTAACACTCAGGAAGATGAGAAGAATAACTTAAAGTCACAGAGCTACAAAATTGTAGAGTTGAACTACTAACCCAACTGTTTAAATTCCAAAAGCTGGAATTCTTCATATTCTGTAGAATGACCTTTGTAAAATGTTTATCTGGCTCAGATTCATAATGATGAATCACTTTCTTTTTATTTAGATTTCGACATTAAACTTTAAGATAAATTCTGCTAGTTTGTTTTAATTTTTTTACTTTTAATTTTGAATTTTCAATTTACAGAAAAGTTGTGATAATAGTACAGAGTACTCCATATACTCTTTATCAAGATTCATAAATTATTAATATTTTGCCACATTTGCTTTATCATTCTCTCTAGCTATGTAATTTATTTTTCCTGTATCATTTGAGAGTAGGCTTCATGCATCTGGCGCCTTAACCTTTTAATATCTATTGTTTACTTCCTAAGAACAAGGTTTATCTTATGTAACTCCAGCATAGTTCTTAGTGTCAAGAATTCACAGAACATTGATACAATACTTTTATCTAATTTATAGTCTGTTTCAGTTTTGTTGTTTTTCAATAGTCTTTTTTTTTTTTCCTTTTGGTGTAAAATCGCAAACTGCATGTAGTTGTTATGTAATGGTTACATTTTAAGTGACCTGATGCTCTCCTTCCCATTAATTTATATCTACATAACTTCATAGAGATACACTGCTAACTGTGAATAAAAGAGAGCCTCTGACTGCTGATGAGTTTTTTTTTCCTTCAGTCTTTATTGAAATATAATAGGCAACTAGTTGCCTGCATTTGCATGGTACAGTTCAATGAGGTTTTTTTTTTTTTTCTGTTGTAGTTGGCATACAACACAACAGCCTCAGCTGTACATCATATTGATCAGAGATCTACACGACTCGCAAAGCAATCACCCCACCAAATCTAGCACCCCTTCTCCCCCTTACATTTTCATTCCAACATTAACCATATTCCCCATGCTATACTCTACATCCCCATATCTACTCTGCAACCATCCACCTGCACCTCTCAATCCCTTTGCCCTCTTTCCCCCTGCCCAACCCCTCTCCCATCTAGTATCCCTCTGTATATTCTCTGTATCTATGAGTTTATTTCTGCTTTTGTTGTTATTGATTTTGTTCTTAAGATTCCACATGTGTGTGAAATCATACCATATTTTTCTTTATTCAACCCATTTCATTCAACACAGTACCTTCTAGGTCCATTAAGGCAATATCTTTTTCCATCCCCTTCCTTTTAGTCTGTGTGTGTCTTTTAATCAAGAGTCCCTTGTAGGCATCATATGTAGGGATCTTGTTTCCTTATCCATTCAACCACTCTATCTTTTGGTTGTAGCACTTAATTCTTTGCCATTTGAGGTACTTCTTCATAGGAATATAGTTGTTCCCATTCTTTATCCCTGTTTTTGACACATGTTTTTTCTTCTCAAAGAAGTCCCTCCAACATTTCCTATAATATTGGCTTGGTGATAAATTCCTTTGGTTTTGTTTTGTTTTTGTTTTTGTTTTTTTGGTCTGGAAAGCTCTTTATCTGTCCTTCAAGTCTAAATGATAGCTTTGCTGAATAAAGTATTCTTGGTTGTAGGTCCTGGGTTTTCTTCATGTTGAATATTTTGTTCCAAGCCCTTCCTTCTGTCCTGCATAGTTGATTTTGAGAAATCAGCTGCCATGCCAGTCTTATGGGTGCTCCCTTATAGGTAACCAACTACTTTTCTCTTTCTGCTTTTAAGAGTCTCTCTTTGTATTTAACCTTTGGCATTTTAATTATGATGTGTCTTGGTGTGGGCCCCTTTGGATTCCTGGTTTAGGGGACTCTCTGAGCGTCCTGGGGTTTTATTTCATTTCCTTCACCAGGTTGGGGAAGTTTTCCATCATTATTTCTTCAAATAGCTGTTCAACATCTTGTTTTCCTTCAGGTGCCCCAATGACCTGGATATTTTTACCTTTAATAGTGTCCCATAGGCTCCTTAAATTATTATTGTAGTCTTGGCTTCTTTTTACTTGCCATGCTGATTGAGTATCCTTGGCTTTCCCACCCTCTATATAAGTCATTTGATCCTGTTCTTTATTCACTTTGTTTATTCCATTTAATATGCTTCTCATCTCAGATAATGTGTTCTTCATTTCTGACTGGTTCTCTTTTATCATTTCCATTTCCATTATTGTTTTTGATCTCTTTGTTGAAGTTCTCACTGAATTCATCCACACTTCCCATAAGTTCATTGAGCATCTTTATAACCAGTGTACTGAACTCTGCATCTATTAGATTACTTGACTTCATTATTTCTGCATCTCTGTTCTTTTCTCTCATATGGTTTCTGCTTCTTTGTCTTCCCATTTTGGCTGCCTTTCTGTGTCTGTTTCTATGTACTAAGCAAAGCTCCTAAGTCTTCTGGTCTTATTAGTATGGCTTTGTGAAGTAGGTGTCCAGTGGCACAGTCCTGAGAGGGGTTCAGCTGCAGGCCAAATTTAGCCCAGGCTTATGCACCTCCGGGGCCACGTGTTAAGATTCAGCAAGCAATCCACAGATGCTGTGCTTATAGTTGCCTCAAAAGGCCACACCAGAAACCGAGGCCAGCTGCTGCCAGTGTGAGTCTAGGTACTGCTCAGCAAGGGGCACCTGATTCACCAAGGCTACACCTCCATGTGGCTTGGATGCGGCCGCGAGTTGAGGGAGGCGGAGTTTCAGGGAATCCTTTAGGCTGAGCGACCTCTATTAGCCAGTTTGATGATGGCTCCACTATGGTGGATTCTATTATGGCAGTGCTGAATCCACGCACTGGGAGCAGGGAGGGCTTGACAGAGGAATAATGGATACCGCAGGCACTTCTGTACCGAGCATGTCTGGCCTTGGCTTTCACTCCGACAACTCAATGTTCCCCTCTAAGTCCCGGCACAGCCAAACCGGCACTGGTGCTCCGATCAAGCAGATCTGTCACTGCAAAAGTCTGCTTATGGACACTGCCCCTTTAAGAGGTGTTTGCAACTGCTTTCTGCTGCCGCAACCTTTGTCCCACTCAGCCACTTGGGACCGGGCAGCCTCGCGTCCTTTCCCCGTCCTACCTTCTGCCGTTGCAGGGTGATTTCTTAAATTTCTCCCTAGTTGTATAGCTTGTTC
>NW_011888914.1:4880228-4880710 GCF_000151845.1 Pteropus vampyrus
TGCTCCCTTATAGGTAACCAACTACTTTTCTCTTTCTGCTTTTAAGAGTCTCTCTTTGTATTTAACCTTTGGCATTTTAATTATGATGTGTCTTGATGTGGGCCCCTTTGGATTCCTGGTTTAGGGGACTCTCTGAGCGTCCTGGGGTTTTACGTTCATTTCCTTCACCAGGTTGGGGAAGTTTTCCATCATTATTTCTTCAAATAGCTGTTCAACATCTTGTTTTCCTTCAGGTGCCCCAATGACCTGGATATTTTTACCTTTAATAGTGTCCCATAGGCTCCTTAAATTATTATTGTAGTCTTGGCTTCTTTTTACTTGCCATGCTGATTGAGTATCCTTGGCTTTCCCACCCTCTGTATAAGTCATTTGATCCTGTTCTTTATGCACTTTGTTTATTCCATTTAATATGCTTCTCATCTCAGATAATGTGTTCTTCATTTCTGACTGGTTCTCTTTTATCATTTCCATTTCCATTATTG